>NC_091821.1:210672905-210892905 GCF_038994185.2 Dermacentor albipictus | reverse complement strand
TTGAGGTCATGAGGACTGGGGACGTAACGGCTGAGGAAGCCGCTGAGGCCTGGGCGTATATCAATGGACGTCGGGAAAGGGAGGAGAAGGAACGTTGTGAGCAGGAAAGGAAAGAAAATGAACGTCGGGAAAGGGAGGAAAGGAGAGAAAAGGAACTTCGCGAGGAGGAAAAGGAGGAAAGGAGAGAGAGGGAGCGACGTGAGCACGAGCTTAAAATGAAAGAGTTGGAGATCCGAAATAACTCGCCGGCGCCTAGTCTTACTTCTAATGTTCCAAGAATACGAGATCAGCTTCCACCCTTTGTCGTCGGAGCGGATATGGCCAAATACCTCGTGAAATTTGAGCACGTGTGCGAACGGAATAGCATTGAGCGATCCCTTTGGGCACAGAATCTGTTAGCGTTGCTTCCTGGGGAGGCATCAGACGTAATAACTTGCTTATCGAAAGAGGCGTTTGAGAGCTACAGTGATGTGAAGGAAGCGCTACTGCGGAAGTACAAATTGTCGCCCGAAGCTTTCCGGCAGAGGTTCCGGTATGCAAAAAAGGGCAAGGAGTCGAATGTTGACTTCGCGTTTCGTCTAAAAGCCGACTTGGTGGAATGGCTGAAGGGCGAAGAGGTTTACGACGACCGCGACAAAATTGTCGAATGCATCGCGTTGGAGCAGTTCTACCGTTGCATTGATGAGGATGTCCGGCTCTGGCTGCAAGATAGGCTAAAGGATGTTAAGCTAAACAAGGCAGCAGAGTTAGCGGAAGAGTATTACACACGCCGCAGCTTGCACAGCAACGCAGTGCGCGTAGAAAAAGCTGATAGGAGAGATTGGTTTTCCGGGAAGCCCGACGAACGGAAGCAAATCACGCGTCGCGAGTTTCGGGACGACGAATCCCTTACCAAAGAAACTGTAAGGGAAGGACAGAATGCATCTCAGAATGATGACGATGGTCCGAAACAGCGAAACGAAATGACGCGTTCTTTTGAAAAACGGAAACCGTTAACCTGCTACAATTGCAAAAAGCAAGGGCACATCGCTGCAAGCTGCCCAGAGAGAATTGCTTTTGCAACGATACAGGAAACTCACAAAAACATACGTCTATTGGAGCCCTATGTGCAGGAAATTAAGGTAAACGGCAAGAAGTGCCGAGCACTGCGGGACTCTGCAGCAACTATGGACGTTGTTCACCCGTCTTTCGTCTCCTCGAGTGATTTTACTGGAGAGTGCGTTAGGATACGGCAAGTGGCCGAGAAGGAGAGTGTCTGTTTACCGATCGCAACGGTTATCATTGAAGGAGAGTTTGGGAAACTTAACACCGAAGCCGCTGTGTCAGCCGCCCTCCCGGAGCAATTTTCCTACCTCTTCTCAAATAGCTCGGAGCAGCTGCTGAGGGATCAGGGCAAATCATTCTTTGCCGACGTGGCGTACATGGCCCTCACGAGATCCAAAGCGCGCCCGCTGTCGAGGGAACTTGACTTTGCGTCGGTGAGCGAACAGCGGTGCGGCACACGGACCGATCAAGGTAACTTAAGTGGTGAGCAGGCACGGGAGAGGCAGAGCTCGGAGGCTGGCCTAGGCGAGCGGGTCCTGGAGGTGAGTGGGAGTGACGCGTGCAGTGCTAGCCGCGATAGAGACGCGACGCCGCAATTAGGCGACGCGGGCTCCACACTCGCTCCGGTTTCCGCCAGCTGGCAGGAGCAGGCTGCAGTTGAAAGGGAAACTCTGATTCGCGAGCAACAGGAAGACTGTTCATTAGCCGATCTGAGGAAGAGCGTCAAACGGGGAGTGAAAAAAAAGAGGGTTTCATTTGGCAAAGAATCTGGCTTATTGTACCGCCGCTACACGGATAAGCAGGGTCGCAAATATAAGCAGCTTCGGATTCCGCGAAAATATCGCCGGGAAAAATGAATGACCTCATTTGCTTCCTCAGTGGTATGTTTTCGGTCCAAGTGATTCTAAGGGGACCATTCCATTTGTAATTATTATTGATGATTAATAATTGTTTCTTTTTATGTGTTGTTGATTTGAAAACTGGTTGTTTGAGCCTTGTGTACTAGATCGTACACCTGCCTCTTGTTGCAGCGGGAGCAAAAAGAGGGATAGCAATTTAGTTAGGTTGATTTGAATTATGGCCTTGTCTGGTGTTTGACGGGAGACAGAGGGCACTTGTTCGTGTTGGGTGTTGCCTTTTGCCGGTCGGTTTTGCAAGCTGCAGAACGACCAAGCGGGACCAGTGGCGAGAAGCAAGGTCTTAGGAACGACCCGAGCGGAGCTGGTCAAGGTGCCTTGGCGACGACGCGGTGAGCAGAGCTCCTGTCCTGGCGAGTCGGACCTGGGCACGTGAAGTTACCTGGCGTCCCGACACTGGACGTGAACTTGGACGAGCCTGACGAACGTGCGCGCCCGGCATCCGAGCCACGTGGAGGCAGCTCGTCTTCCCGGCGCCTTATCTGAGGGCGGGGATGCTGTTGTGCCATTACCACAAGCCCGGATTCCGAATCTGCAAGATGCAGAATTTATCCTGCGAGCGCCCAAATTCTCCCTTAAAAAGGCAAGATGCTGAGCCGTCAGACAGCGGTGTCCTGCGGGAGAAGCCTCGGCGAGCAGCGTGTTCGGACGTGTCAGCGTGTGCCAGACAGCCCGGCGCCGCACCTCCCTTTTCATGGAGGTCTCCGCGCGCGCGAACTTTGAACCGGGTGGCCAGCGCGGTCGCTGGTTCGACCCCTCGGACGACCGTCGTGTGCTGACTTTGTATTGGGCCGTTTGAGTGACAATGGTTCCTCGGGGATTATAAAAGCAGCGACGCGCTGCCTGAAAAACAGGATCCGCCGACCCACCGGGAGACAGTGTCGCTCCCGACTGGGGTGAGATGTGTCACGCGTTTTCGCCGGACGTCGCCGTGCGAGAACAGTCGCGTTTGTTGTGAGCACTCGGCCCCAGTGCCGACCCGTTCATGTCCTGTATGATAACCTGTATATAATGTATAAAATCCCTTTCGTTATTCTCATCGACGCCTGGCTCGGAGTCTTCGCTACCAACGCTCTGTCACGAAACGGGTGACGAGCGCTACGGGACCACAAAGCCGTAATCGTGGTGCAGCGGTGCAAAGTTCGTAACACTGTATGAACTCCCCCAAGATGGAGGCGGTTCGGTGAGGTAAGTCGAACTTCGCACAGTTCGATGGCTCAGCAGCACTGCTAATGTCGCTGTCGTCCCCCGTTTGTCAGTAAAAGTCAGGAAACAAATGTGGCTGCTTTGGTCGCTCTCTGTCCGCAGTGACGATGTCAGACGTGCGAGAGGAGAACGGGAGGCAAGCAACTTGTGCGGCTGCTGCTGTTTTGCCGTGAATTCCCTTTCATTTGTGGCTCACTCATCGCACGCGCAGTGGCGGGCTTATACCAGACTCGACATGTTTCAAGTTCGAGGCGGGACAACCTTAACCCGTCTTTCAGCGTACAGCTAGTGGGTGAGGAAGCAGAGGACTTCTGCCCGAATGAGGATACGAGACAAGGGCAGTGCCCCTTGTCTCTGGCATTTTGTGGTGGCATTTGTGCAAGATCAATATAGGCGAGGGAAACAGCCATTGTTTCGGTTTTTGCGAGAGATGTGAGGATAGGGAGTCACCACAAACCAGAAGACACCAGCCTCGCCACTTTCGTGGTGCTATTGCCGTGCAAGGGAGTCTTTGCAATGGGTCTATAGCTAGCAACAAGTCTACAAAGGGGACTGGTCGGTGCATCTTCGTTTAAAAATTCTGGCGTTTTATACGTGCCGAAACCACGATATTATTATGAGGCACTGCGTAGTGGGGGACTCCGGATCAATTGCTGACCGTCTGGGGTTTCTTAACGTGCACCCAATGCAATGTGCACGGGTGTTTTTGCATTTCGCCCCCACCGAAATTCGGCCGCCGCTGCCGGGATTTGATCACGAGCCCACCGGTTTAGCTAACACCAAAGCCGCTACGCGCACCGCGGCGGGTGATACTTCATTTCTTCGGTTTAATAGTTACGCCTACTATGTCTACTAGCGCGCCTTGCCATAAAATGTACATAGCTGGACTGATTCTGTGAGCTGGTGCAAGCGAACGAGAGGGCTACTACCAGCTGAGCACTGAACAAAAGTTTGTGAACCAGGAGCACGTCGAAAAAACCTGAATTTCTTGGTGCGGTCTACGCGTGGAGCCTGGAATTGAGAAATGTAGCCTGAATTTTTATGTAGGCACTTTTGTTGCCGAGGCTGCGCGTTTGTTGCACACAAGCTGGGAATGTAAGCGGCGCCCATCGGCTCGAAATATGCAGAGACCGTTCGAGAAAGATGGAGCGAAAAAAAGAAAAACTTTCACCCATAATTGTTGCAGCGTGCATGCAGACTATACGGACTGTGGACAAGGTGTAAAGGGAGCAGGACGACTCGTCCATGGTATCAGCCTGTGCGCGGCAATAATCATGCAGTGATCAACTCAAAAGAAATCAATGTTTACATCTACCAGCTCTGTATACGGGTGATCTCCTCCAAGAATTGCCTGTTGGAGATCACATAATTATTGTCCTTGAGCTGGATTATATTCACGCGGGCGGACAACACTTGCACACGCAGTCGAAACGAATATTCAACTAATAAAATAATACTAATTAACTTGTTGATTCATCACTTTGCGTCACACATTGCAATTTACGAATTGTAGCCAGTGAGCTTGCAAAGCGTATCCACTTGGAAATAATTTTCGTAATGACACCAGTTTGGAAAAAAGCGCCACAAAACTGTATTTTGTCCTACATTTTGGAAAATAATATCTCGAAACTGGTATCATCCTAGATATTCATTTCAAGCGGACACGTCTCGAAAACACGCTGCCTACTATTAGTAAATTGCAATGTACCACGTAAAGTAATCAATTAAGAAGTTAATTGGTCGTATATGTGTTTCGATTTCTCGTGGTAGTAATGGTCACCTCTTCGAATAATACAGCTCAAGGATAAAGAATTACGCTGTCTACCAGCGGCGATCTTTTTTTGTTGTTGTTAAATCGGGAAAACTTAAATATGATTACTTCGTCTATCTGATTAACAAGATGAGTGCCATAATACTTTATTTTAATAGCGTCATTCGTTTACTGCCCCTTCACCAGCATTTCTTTTTTTTTTTTTACTCGGCTACAGGGTACTTTACTCAAAGAGCATACTTTTATCTCCGTGCTCATTTCAGAGACAACGAAGATATCTGGCATCGACACTCGGCGCACTTTCCACCTTGGCGCCCTCCATGGGCTCCCATACAGGACCGAGTTCAGGTAATAAGTGACTAAGAGACGAAAAAAAAATAGTATACCGTATGCATAAAAATATTGGCACTGTTAGGAACTTGGGTGATTTTGCTAAATTTCCCAAGACCATTGTTAATCACGCATAGTACGCATGTTGATTAAAAAAAACTATAGCAATTTTTTGTGACATTGTATGCAACAAGAGAACATCAAAATGCCAATAGCGCTCAAAGAAGTATTCGGAAAACATTACATTAATGTAACTGACCCTCAAAGAACTCATCACTTCCAGAGTCAAAAGAGAGTTTTATGTAAGGGGACGCAATCCGCTTGCGTCCCCTAATCTAAAACTTTCTAATGTAATTTACTCCTCTTTATTTTTCTTTCTTTTTTCTTGGGGGGGGGGGGTTTATATGGAAGGAAAATAGCAGGCATCGTGCAGTGAACTTGGCGAGCCGGCCTAGTTGTAACGAACCGCTGTCACATGAATTGTTGCAACTGTCACTACACGCGCGCGCGCACGCACACGCACACGCACACACAAGGAAAGAAAAAAGAAAGAAAAAGAAGTAGCAACGGCACCAGTTTTTATATTCTTCATAGGAGGTGTGCTCTTTTTTTTTTTAGACAATACAAATATTTTTTTTTATATAAAAAAGATAGTGAGCGCGACGAACATCAAGATTTTGCAGACGAGTTCCTAGGCGAGGCGGACATATTTTTCCACCTAAATGTGATCTTCAGAAGACGAATTAAAAAAAATCATTAACTTTTTCATGTTTATCCTTGGGGGCGGTTGTCTAAAGGACTATTTTGGAGGCAGTGACATTTTCATGCACAACTATCCTTTAAAAATGTTGAAAATCGCGCCTAATTTGATATATTCATCATCAAATTCCAAAGCTCAATCGAGGCAATATCGGGAGTGAGCGCGTCCCGCTGCACGTCAGACGTCAACGAGCCCCGTAAAGAAGTGTGTGGACGAAGTGGGACGATAGCACGCCGCGGCAAATCCTGACCCGACACACAGAGCCGCACATGCTTGTCGGGGAAAACGTGCCGTATCAGTATAGCTGTCGCAACTTGCCGAGACGTCCGACTTCCAACTTCCTCGCGCTTGTCGTCACGGGGCGTTTCGATCCGATAAGATAGCGGTGCCGCCTTTTTATGCACTCGCCCGGCGCTCGGTTTCGATATTGTTTGGAGTTACCGTTGAAATTCGATTATAGATATCTCGAATATAGGTGTAAATTAGCCATTTATAGACGCCTGCCCCCTAAAGCACTAATAACAAAGTTATTTCATGAATTTTTGTTAATTAGTTTTCCGGGCCTGTATTGACGAAACGTTCTTACGCTAAAAGCGTTCGTGCCAGCCAATAGTGTTGTAAGACATATTATCAGCGAAGACGATCAGCCAACGAAAAACAGCACTTACGAACGAAAAGCTTTGTGAATTAGGCCCCTGAAGCTCACGTAATCAGCGGCAAATTAAGTATGTCCCCTCGCCTAGGAACTCACGTTTGCTAAAGCGCCATGTTCGTTGCACTTATGGCCTTTTTTATAAAAAAGATATTTTCTAAAAGAAAGCACCCTATATATAGATTGCACCTTGCAAACGACAGTTTTGCATCGTGTTGCCAAAGCCAGTGTGATTTCAGTTATTACCATCCGAATATACAGATAAGTGTTCTGAATTGGTTGTGACTAAAGTCCGTAGATTTTAGGTTAGGGTACGCAAGCCGAGGGACGCAAACCGGCGGTCATAGAAAAGAACCCAAACTGAGCACAAAGAAGCACAAATGGCCCACAGTACAGTTTGCGTCCTCCAGCGCTTGGGTGCGGCTTTCGTCCCCTTACCTGAAATTCTCTACTGTATAGGCTCCCTATACAGTAGTAGAATACAATAGAGAATACAGTAGTAGAATACAGTAGAGAATACAGTAGCAGAATACAGTATAGAGTTACTGTATAGTAGACTACAGTAGAGTTACTGTATAGTAGAATACAGTAGTAGAATACAGTAGAGTTACTGTATAGGCTCCCTAAAGGGAACCTATACAGTAACTTTACTATAGTTTTCTAGTTGTCTCCTTTACAATGGCTTCTAACATAATATTGTCGCAGCACTGCGTGACTGAGCCAAAGAAAGAAGTAGAGTGGGCACGCATGACCTCGGCTGTACTCCGCGCCGGCTGATCCTTCCCTGTGGCTTCCTCCTACTTTTTTCTTTATTTGATACTGGGGCTGCAGTTTCTGTTACGGGCGTGTCTTTTCAAAATCGTCTTGCACAAAAAGTGCACCTTTCGCGGAGTTGGCGGGGAAATGTTACGCCCACTCGGGGTTTGTTCTCTTTCAATTACACGGCACGAGACCAGACTATTTGGAGTGAATCTACTGTGCTTGCACGCGCAACGCATGACATTATTTTAGGAATTCTTACGACAGGGGGGGGGGGGGGAGGCAACTTTGGATTGTTGCACTGGCGCGATTTCTCTTCGCCGCGATGCGCGAACTCCAATGACAGATAACACCAGTGATGCCCGCTGACGTTCTCTCTGTATCGCGAGGTGCGTGTTTGCCCCCTCAGACTGCAATGTTTGTACCTGTGAACACTTCTCTCCCTCGCATGGGTTCCTACTGTGGTTTAATCGAGCCCGGATATAAAAACGCGCTCAAGAAAAAATGTGACAGTCCCAGCTGCTCCCTCGTTGTCATCACTGATGCTTGTCAACACTCTTTTGGAGAGTGACCGTTTCAAACCAATCCGTAACTTTGTCGCTAGGACCTAAACTGGCAAGCTTGATGAAGAATCCATTGTCAGCGTCGGAACGGTCGAAATGTCAACTGCCGGAAGGAAATCCAACCCAGATTTCAACCATGATAATTCTGCTGACTTTAAGCGCATGATTAACAAGTCGCTGTCTTCTAGTGAGCAGTGTCTGCTGGAAGCTGTGCTCGCTCGCTACACCACAGTGTCTGATTTTGCCCAAGACCTGCGAGCGTTCCATGCATGCACCACCGGCGTCTCGTATGCAACACCGCGTCCATACAGGGCAAGCGACGTCAATTCGTCAGAAGCCTTATCGCGTTTCACCTTCAGAGAGAAAAGTCATCGCCGAGCAGGTCGAAGGAATGTTACGGAAGGAAGTGATCCAGGAATCATGTAGCCCGTGGGCTGCTCCTGTAATCCTAGTCAAGAAAAAAGACAGCTGATGGAGATTCTACGTGGAATATCGCCGCTAAGCACCGTCACAAAGAAAGACGTGTATCCCCTACCACGAATAGACGACGCCGTCGACTGCGTCCACTCCGCGTCGTATTTCTCTTCTGTTGATTTACGGTCAGGGCATTGACAAATTCCAATTGGTGCACCCATCAGACAAGGAGAAGACAGCCTTTGAAACACCTGACGGCTTCTTTGAGTTCTACGTTATGCCCTTTGGCTTGTGCAACGCTCCAGCGACGCTCGAGCGATTTATGGATGCCGTACTCCATGGACTCAAATAGGAAATTTGAATGTGCTATTTAGATGACGTCATTATATACGGCCGGACATTTCACGAGCACAATCAGCGCCTGTCGGTCGTTCTTGACTGTATCCAGCAAGCTGGCCTATTTTAAACTCAAATAAATGTCATTTCGGTGAGCGTCAAGTCCTCGTACTAGGCTTTCTGGTCGACAAAGATGGCATACGACCAGACCCTGAAAAAATAGCAGCGATTCGCGACTTCTAACAGCCACACACTGTGAAACACCTGCGAAGTTCTCTGGGCCTTTGCTCATATTTCCGGCGCTTTATCAATAATTCCGCACAGCTTGCTTCTACCCTCATGTCTTTCCTTCACAAAGACACCCCATACTTGTGGACTGCTGACTGCGAGTCTGCGTTTCAAGAGCTGAAATTTTTTGTTTACTTCTGGACCGGTTCTGCGGCATTTTGATTCGAAGGTGTCAACTGAGCTGCATACTGACGCCAGCGGTGTGGGTGTTGGCGCTGTGTTTGTTCAGATCGGCGGTGGTCGCCAGCATGCTATTGCCTATACTAGTCGGACATTTACAAAAGCGCAGAGAAACTGCACCGTTACTGAACTCGAAAATCTAGTAGTCATCTTCATTCAGAAGTTCCGTTCGTATCGGTGTACGCCCGCGCATTCGCGATAGTGACTGGCCATCATTCACTCTGTTGGCTCGTTGGGCTGCGCGACCCGTCTGGCCGGTTGGCCCGCTGGGCGTTACGCCTTCAAGAGCACAGCTTTTCCATCACCTACAAGAGCGGACGATGTCATACAGATGCTGATTGCCTATCCCGTCTCCCTTCGCCGCACACTAAGGCTGACGATGATGACTTCGATGACTGCCTAATTTCCATCTCTTCCGCCTTTCCAGACCTGAGTACCTTCGAGAGCGAGCGACTTTGCGACCCTACATTCAAATCTCTACGGGCAGCTGCACGTAAGTCAGCAGGAACAACACCGTTTACTCTTCGTAATAGTTTGCTGTACAAAAAAATAATTACTCAGCTGATGGTCCTCCATTACTTCTAGTTGTGCCCGAAAACCTGCGCCCTGCATGCTGTCCTTCGTTCCATGCACGACGATATCACGTCCAGGCACCTTGGCTTCGCCAGAGATGTTTCTGGAGCAAGATGTGGAAAACAACGAAACAGTATGTCGCCAGCGATACTGTTTGCCAGCGCCACAGGCAGACGTTGACGGCTCCAGCAGGCCATTTGTAACCAGTTAGGACACCGATCGACATTGCCCTTTGAAAAAGTCGGCATCGACCTGCTCGGCCCGCTTCCAAAGACGTCAGCTGGCTACCGCTGGATTATAGTATGCGTCGATTATCTAACTCATTAGATGGAAACGGCGGCACTTCCATCTGCCGCTGCAGCAGATGTCTCTTCCTTTTTGTTGCATCACGTCATACTAAGTCACGGCGCTCCACGGGTTGTCATCAGTGACCGTGGACGGCAATTCACCGCCGATGTCGTTGAAGACCTTTTATTTTTTTACGGCTTTGTGGTTCCGCCTTTCGTCATTCCACTCCTTACCACCCGAAAACCAATGGCCTCACGGAGCGGACGAATCGAACCCTTACCAACAGGCTATCAATGTATGTCACCGCTGACCACAAAAATTGGGACGCCGTCTTACCTTTTGTAACGTACGCGTAAAATACTGCTTAACATGAAGCGCCTTTCTTTTTGCTGTACGCACGCACTCCCCAGAGCTTTCTGTACACTATTCTACCTTTGTCGTGTCAAGAAGATGCTTGAATCGCCCACACTTTGTGTCGAGCTGAACAAACACGTCGACTGGCGCACCTTAGGACGTTGTCCTCGCAAGGCCACAGCAAGTCTCGCTACGATGCCCGGCATATACCCGTCAGCTTTACTCCGGGTGACTATGTTTGGTTGTGAACACCTGTTCGCAACCAACATAGTCACCAAGTCAAGTCAAGTGTCAAGTCATAGTCATAGTCTTTCACGAAAACGGAAGACACTTTGTCGAGACTAAAGTGTGAAACGGCGGAAGCCTGACACCATTGCCAATGGCGATTTGTTGCGTCGGAAACACCACGGAGGCACACAACTCGTACACTGTTATGCGAATGTTTGTTTGTTTATTAAATGCCTGCAACGTCGTTTTGGACGAAGTGTCTGGTAAAGTAGTTTGTGGCGCCTGGAACTGTTGCAGCGCCGTTTGTGGATCACGAGGAAACGCGTCTTCAATCGGGAGGCCACCTCAAGCACCTGACGACAGTGACGTCAGGGCGCACCGTCGAACACACGGCCGCCAAGCGTGCCGATGTGATGAGTCAACCCTCGCAGCGCCGAACCACCCCGACACCCGCACTTGACGCTAGCGACGTCACGCACGCGAGCCAATCAGGAGGCGCCCACCTGCGCCTAGTGACAGTGACGTCACGACACAGAGGAGACCGATCAGGAAGCCGGAAATATGTGACAGTTTCTGCTAATGGCAGATGACCTTGACAATGAGCCATTAAAGGCTTCCGCCTTAAAAATGGATTGTACCGCACGTTTCTCGCCACTTGCACGGGACCATCGGTTATACCCACTCGCTTGAGTGATGTGAACTATGTCGTCGCCAAAGTGACTGCAAGTAATCGCCGCTCAAGTGCGACGTAAGTTGTTCACGTGCCAGAGTCAAGCAGTGCCATCACAGGTCCCTTTAACTCGCTCAGCGAGCTTTGTCTGCCCCCGGGGAAAATGACGCAGCACTGCGCGGCTGAGGCAGAGAAGGAAGTAGAGTGGGCGCGCGTGAGCTCGGCTGTACTGCGCGTCGGCTGATCCTTCCCTGTGGCTTCCTCGTGGACCTCGTTTCCCTCTGTAAATAAACATCTTTCATAAGAATGTAGCCAAGGCAAACATTTACTCCATAAACCTGTGCCCGAAGACTAATTTTGAACCGAAACGAACATTGCAGTTGCATACGCGCTCCAAAGCCGCTGCACTCCTACGATTTGGATTTGTGTGTGGAATAACAAGGGCGGCGACAGACGGTCGATTGATTGATGATGTTTAACGGCCCTAAGCAACACGTGGACTACGTCGCCTAATGTGCACCCAAAGCGCGCGGTATACAGGGGCGTTTTGTATTCGACCTCCATCGCAAAGCGGCTAGTGCGCATACCGCGCTTAGGATTCACGTTAAACAACCTCAGGTGGTCAAAATTAATCCGGAGCCCTGCACTTGACTTTCCTCATAGCGCATTGCGCAGGCACTTGTTCAGGCGTACAGAAGAGCCGACTATACTGTGTTGACAGATCAGTCCTTTGAGAGGAAAAGATAACGATGAAAGTGCGACAAGTTCTAAAAGCCGAGCATCTTTTACTGGCGCGCACACAATAGGGGCAGCGCAAGCGCTACTTCACAAATGAAGCACTGGGCCAGCGCGGTATACACGATGCCTTGCTTTATTCGGGAGCGTGCGGCGCAAAGGAAACGACACACTTCGTGCGTGGTTTGCGTGCGCACGGCGAGCCGTCTTTCACGGTCGTGGGTCAGATGAAAATGAGTCGGACCCGAAGCAGAACGTAAACAGGCCCCGGAACACACAAACAGGTGCATTCATCTGCGCTCCCAACAAACATGCGACAATTGCATCGTTGCAGTAGTTTTCCTCGTTCCTCGAATGTATCATATTAGTACCAGATGCCAACGTTTATCTTCTTCGCTTTCTTGTCGAGTCTATAGCGTTGGCGTTTGGCGACTCTGAAGCACCTAAGCGTATACACGCTGTTCAATTAAAATGATCATAGGATTGTTATGCATGGGGCTGCACTGCGTAAGTTTCCGCTGTCGTTACAGGGCGGAGTTTCGCCAAATTTGCGCACCAGACCGCAAATACTTTTGAGGCGCGTAAATGACGAAAAAGGTCGAGGTTCGTCGCGGCTTCGCCGCTTTGGCAATTTAGCTGTACAAATGTGGCGATCGCACGGGAAGTGCGCACTGGAACTTTGAATAAACGATGCGTTAGCTAGCGACGAATATTTCTTTAAACCCAAGGCCGCTAGTCCGTAGCCTTTTATATTTGCAGTACCATGAGAAACCACCTATATAATATGCAATAACCAGTGGCGTAGCCAGGAATATTTCTCTAAGAGGGGGGGGGGGGGGCACACGCATGTGACCGGTGAAGGGGGAGGGAAAAGGTGCGTTCGCCAGGCAGCATTGTGGTGCAGAGAAATTTCGGGGAAAGGGAGGCACATCGAACTAGTTCCTCTCTCTCTTCTCTACCCCCATCCCCGAAAATCCGCGCCCTTGGCAAAAACCACTGGCGTCATCCGCGCGTGATTTCGGGCTCGACTATCATTAAACTTTGCTGCCGAGTTGGGGGTAACGCATGGGCAACATGCGAGGTACATTTTTTTTTTTTTAAGTCGTTGGAAAATGAGTTGGTGGCCGTCGCTCGTAGGAGGTATACAGCCACAGGAATAACACCAGAAGTTACGTCGTAACTGAAATTATTTAATAAAAATGGACTCAGTTCAATCAGTCGGCACCGTGGCAGGTAAGTGCCATGGTTGTATAAAGAAAGACGATTTGGTAGGACGCGCTCCTGCGTTGACACCACAGGGACGCAGCGAGTACGGCGGTGAGCCATCACACGATTTCAAAGTCTGGAACTCTCGCTCGCGGACGTTGACCGAGAGGAAATGTCACCCGAGCGCTGCTGTTCTTTCTGAACTCTAGTTGACTCGAGAAAGCTGGTAGACTGAAACTGGTGAAAGTGCAATAAATCGTGTCGGAAACGCTTGAAGCATTTAGAAGACTATTCTTCGTTTCGTTGACAACGCTTCAACGCCGATGGCAGGCCCGAAGGAGCGGGTATGCAAGTTGCCGGAAGCATGCGCACGTACGTTCCGACCATCCTCAGACGCATCTGATGTGCATTCTGCGTGCGGTGAATGGTGTCGATATCCGGTACATATACCATTGTATTGAACCTACCGAACAGCCAGGAAAAAAAAAAAAAACACCGGAAAGCTAGAGAACGCCCGCTCCAAACGCTGTTATATGGCGGACCGGGTAGCGCAGTGCTGAACAAACAGCTGTTGACCCCCGCCTTCTCCGAAGCCTTTCCGATGCCACTGACCGGAAGCGCGCGCCAACCTGGACGATCTCAGATCACGCAATGTCCCTACTCAACAACGTGCATCGCCCTCAGGAAAGCCATGGAGGTGGCGCAAGCGTGTCAGACAATCGGGTGAGCCACTGCCAGCTTTATGGCAGAAGGCAGCGTCGCCATCGCGCTGACATCGGCTGTGCCACGCGCTCAGTATAGAGCTGCTTGGCAGGTCAACTCACAGTGGTGTTGAAGTTGACGATACGGTCGTACCACTTGCACGCGCTCATGTAGAGCTCCGTGACCAAGGCTGCCACCGGCGCCATGGGCTGCTGCTCGCTCTCCCGGCAGGCTCTCCGCGAAACTGCCGACGCGCGCCGCCGCTCGCGATGCTGGCAGCCCCCGTGACTTGCGCGACCACTTGAATCACGGTCGGTCTTTAGGGGAGCGCGCGCTTTCCTTCTAGCGCACGCACCCCTCGAGACCGGCCGTGCTTGTATGTTTGCGTTCCTTCCCACCGGGCGTACAAGACGCGCGAGCGCCACGACGTTTGACCTTGTCGCGAGCTCGTCACGAATATGTTGCGTTTACGTAGTGGACCGACGCGGGAAACGGGCCGGTGGCCGTCATTATCGCCGGTCGGGAAGAAGACCATAACTGGCGGCTGATCTGCGGCCAACTATATCCACAAGCGGCACGTTGTTCGCGGGCAATAACTTCGTACAGGAGGCTACGGGGATGTGCTCACGCTGGGCAGTTAATTGCCCTAATTTACCGTAAGATGGAGCTGTTCTTTAGGAACCTACATCATCAGTATAACTGACAATATTTGTGCTGACTTGATTATGAGCTGACAGGCTCTGTATATCAACATAGTATAACAATGATGGTCCTACCTGGAAACGTGTGACTATATCTAGAGCTGTAAACTAAATATATGCTCGCATGTTTCCGTGGACCTGCTACACGGTTCATATTACCGATACAGTCAGAACAGGGTGTTTTCCACCAACAGCTCTTCTTTTTATTGATGCGAATGCGTCAAATGGCTCATTGAACGAAAACTCCGGCGTCTGTCATGAGCGCAATGGCATTTCATTTCCCATTGGCTGCGACGCCCCGTCACGACTGCGCCTCGACGGAGCAGAGCGGACCAAAGGTCACAGCTGCTGCCCTTATAGCACGCCAGGTGTCGCGTGAGGAGAGAGGGCATCGCCGCGACGCCACGTCACCATCGCTGTCGCTCTCGGCAGATGGCCTCGAGCTCCACCACTGGAAAAGCTGGCGCCACCGTCGACGTGACGTGCTAGGAGGGATCACGTGGACATAGCGGCCGCGTCGGCTGCTTCGGGAGCGCCGAAGCGAGCTGAAAACGAGAGTTTCAATTCCCTCGTACGCTAAGGTCCTCATTTCGTGGCGAAATTTTCCCGCTTCGAGTGCCTCCTTTACAACGCTTGAAAGCGCTACAATAGGTAGTGGCTGCCTTTGAAGGCGCGCAACATGGTAGGCTACTGCTCGGTGCCACAATGCCGGGTGTACGCAACGGAGCCCGCAGTCAGCCTTATTCACACGTAGCCGCAGGACAAGCTGCGTGAAGTTTGGCTTGCGAAACATAAAACCGGCAAACATCGGCTACAACTCGAGTATGCAGCAAGCACAGACGCGAGTAAGATTTCTGCTACGGCGCCCGGTCTGCGATGCTCTGAAAACGCGCACTGAGACGCTCGCCCGAGTCCGCTGCCCGACTAATGTCATGACGGTTTGGTCTATGAACTTGTCGATGCTATAGATACTGGCAAGTTGAGTAGAGTGTAAAGGCAGCGGTAAGAAGCACATTTAAAAGAAGCAAGTCATATGGTCATGTTTGTGTTATGAATTAATGCATGCACTGGATTACAAAAAAGGAGCAGCGGGAAATTGCACGCTGAGAACACCGATAAACATACAGTGCGACGCAACTCGAGAAATATTGAAAGGTCAAAGAATTTAGAAGAAAAAAAAAAGGTTGAATCGTCGCGATGGCACATCACAGTCCCCGTAGGCGTCGAAGTCTCTACAGTGAAGTTATTTTTGAACAGCTCTGATAGCACCCACGCAACAATGGTTGCCTGTATACTGTCAAATGCTCATATTCTGCGGCCTAAAGCTCATGGCACGGTGCGAAAACGCGCGCGCGGAGAAAGCGAAACCGTGCGCGGAAAAGCATCCAGACGCGCCGATCGCTGGGAATCTGCGCGATCGCTGCATTGAGGCTTAGTTCTATTACGCTCCATTTAGTTATACAAACACTATAAGAACATATTTCACATAGCTTGCTCTCAGCGTTTACCTACCTTTCACGCAAGAAGCCGGTTCGGGAGACTCCATCGCGGCGACCGCGCGCAGTGGCGTTCACTGTACGTGTTCGGTAAAGAGATAGCCTCTGTAAACGATTGTGTGCTTTCAGTTTGCCCAAGATTATTATTTAGACAGTAAAAAACTTCTCTCGTTTCGAAAGTACTTACAGAAATGTCCGGGAGAGCTCGCGCGTGGTGTTTTCAGTGAACGCTGACAGCAAAACCTATGAGGAGCGCGCCGCGTGATCCCTCAAACTACGCCAGCGAGGCGCTTCCGCTAGATGGCGACTCCGTAACTCCTCGCCGCCAATGCGCGCGTTCCTCGTCCGCGCAAGCTCTCGCCTGCGTTCTAACTATACGCCTCGCTAAGGCCCAATCAAAACGCGTCAAGCGTTTCAACGCGCTCACTTGCCCGCGGGGAGTTCGTAAATCGAAGCACCGCTCAGCGGCGTTCAATTGGACATTAATGCGTTCGCATTCACAACTATGGGCACATTCACACCGGCGACTTGAGGAGGTCGCGCGACCATTTGCGACTCGCGACCAAAAAGCGACCGAAGGCGACTGATGTTCACACCGGCAAGCCCGGCTGAGCGCGACCCGCAAGTCGCAATCCCGGAGATTATCGTTCTCAGCGAGAACTCTCGGAATCCACGCGGAATTTGAACGCGACGCCGGAGGAGGCCGGATGTAGACACACGAAAGATCACTTCCGGTGCGCACTGATTGGTTTATCAGTTTTGCGATCACGGTCGCGCGACTGAAAAATCGCGCAGAGAGCGACTGGCCCAAAATGGTCGCTTTTCAAGAAAGGCGACCATTTGCGACCATTTGCGACTGGTCGCTTTGCGACCAACTTGGTCGCGCGACCACTGTCAGTCGCCGGTGTGAATGAGCCCATAAGTGCTTAGACATACTGAGATTTTTTTTTATATTAGAATTCTTTTTTGTGTTCGTTCGCTTCCGAACTCTTCGAGTTTTCTTCTGCCCGCACTGTTGCTCAGTTGACTGTGGCGTTCAGCCGCTCAGCACGAGGACGCGGGTTCGAACCTCAGGTGGTCAAACGTAATTAAAATCCAAAGTAAAAATTGTGGAGTTTCACGTCTCGAAACTGCACACTGTACTGCGCAGTTTCGAGGCGTGAAAGAGCGCCACAATTTAATTTTATTTTTTTGCTTGTTCTGTTCATAAGTTGGCCTGTCGCTGCACAAATATATTCAGCGTGATTTTAATTAAGCGATAAATGCCTTCTGAAGCAACCACGCTAGTAATATTATATACTGAGGAGTCCTGTGTCTAACCACCTTGAAATGTGTTCAAGTCCTCGTGAGGCTTCACATCGAAAGAAAAATATAACAAATCTGTGGTATGTGGGCGCGCGTGTACGGTGACTATATGCTAGTGCTGTCGTAAGGTACAACATTTAATTTTTCCCTCCACCCTTCTAATGGTTCCCTGGGTTAAAGAGTGGTCAAAAGTATAAAAGTTGCGTTGTCGGTAGTAATATTTCTCTCCCATAGCTTAGCGCATCCACTTGATTCTTCACTTTCATTCTATGATTTTAC
The DNA here is from genome assembly GCF_038994185.2 of Dermacentor albipictus. Taxonomy (NCBI): domain Eukaryota; kingdom Metazoa; phylum Arthropoda; class Arachnida; order Ixodida; family Ixodidae; genus Dermacentor; species Dermacentor albipictus. The sequence continues at coordinate 210,875,148 of NC_091821.1, read as the reverse complement.
GAGCCACAACCACGATCCGGTTATGAGGCATGCCGTACTAGTGCGGGACTCGGGATGAATTTTGACCACAAGGTGTTCTGCGTTATTCGGCACGGTTTAAGAACATCTTTTTAAATCGCGGCGTTTAGCAAGCAACAGTCCTCAGTTGGTCACTCTGCAATGCACTTTTTTTTTCATTTGTTTTTAGTTTTCCTGGCGTGTACGACCTGCAAATAAGGCTTCTGGCTGGCTCGTTTTCTGCTTGCTTCCAAATCATCGCCTTGTCTGGTATTTTTTTTTCATAATTTACACTTGTTTTAAGAAGGCAAAGGCGGATATTGAGCATTAAAGATAAGCTGGGTTTTAAACAATAGCGAAATGAGGTGCACGATAATCAGCGTGCTGCACTACATTGGATTTTAAAAAATCCGCTTCATTATAGAATAATGCTACAAGGGAACTCGTCGTGGGTTTCCTATAGCATTTGGCTATATGATCAACTGGATGCGTCACATTTACTTTTCACAAGCTGGGTTTTATATGAGACGGCAGTGGCTTTAATCGATGACTGACAGCTATCACAAGAATCTGTTAAATGCTCTGATATAGAATCGCTATGGCATAGGTTCAAAAAGATTGTATTCTATTGCATAACCAACTGCGCGCCTACGAAAACAAAGAAGCAAAAAAACACATAACATTTGGATTATTCGCCCACATCATTCACGCTAAACGTAATATAGAACGCTTAAGAAAAGCACGGAAAACGAAACCTAACCGTACATATGCAGAGGGCCTTTGAACTGCTATTTGTAGTATGAGAAGCCAGATAAAGGCGGTAAAAGCATAATACCCAACTAATATCCTTCCCAACTTTCTAAAAACTGCTGCCCCCCCCCCCCCCCCCGCTAAAAAAATTCTGGGAATACCTTAAACCTAACAGACACAGCGAGCACCCAGTTCGCTCAGAAGACAAGCTCTGCGGGGCAGAGTTTTTGCCGTTGACAACGGAAACATTTCACACGTTAGCTCTTGCAAAACAGCTCTAGTAATCGAGCGAGGCTTAATTATCCTTTTGTTAAATACTAACACTAAAAAAATTCACCTACGATTACGATACTCCCTAAGGCGAAAATTTGAGCGCAGCTCTGTACGTGTTTTCATTTCGCGATATATATTGGCTGACGCGGACAATCTGTCTCGTGCGGCACGTTGCAAAAGGAGCTAAGTGTGGCGCGACTGCCTCGCTAATCGGGAGATCACGAGGGGCAGCGCGTGGGTGACGCGCGGGCGCGATTCACAGCCGCCGCGGCAGACAGACCTCCGCTCATGCCGTGCTTTGTTTCCACATGTGGTATCGGTGGCGTCATCAGTGAACAGACGACGCGCGCTACTCTGGCGCCATCTCGTAGCCATCGTCGCCGCAAAGCCCGTCTTGCGCGGCACTACGCTTTTCTTCTCACGCCCTTTCGCCATAACCTCCTCCTCCGCTTTTCGCTTCATGGTTCCGCTGCACTCTGCTCCTCCGCTTTCCTTCTCGCGCTCTCTTCCTTATCGCCGTCTTTCATCGCTCGCTCCTTCATCCTTCGCTGTGTTCGTTCGTTCGGTTATGAGGACGCCGATGCTCGCCGCAGGAACGGACGCCCAAGAGCTGCGCTCTAAAAGGGAGTCGGACCAGATCACGTATCCCTAACATATTTCTAAAAAGATACGCAGAATGGTTAGCCAAATACCTGCGCTTAACGTTAATAAATCGTTAACAACATATGTTCATTACCACAAAACTGGAAAATCGTGATAATGATCTCAGTACACAAATCAGGAAACAATGCAGAAGTCTCCAATTTCAGGCCCATTATACCTAACCAGCTCAGTCAGTAAACTTCTAGAACGAATAATCCTCAAGCACATAACCACATACTTCGAAGAAGAAATCATCCTATCACCTTGCCAACACGGTTTCCGTAAATGACTGTCAACTGCCACTCAGCTGCTAGAACTAATCCACGACTTCTCTTTCAATATCGATAACCAAATACAAGTAGACCTAATTTTACCAGGTTTTCACAAGCTTTTCACCGTGTCTCGCACAGAAAGCTTATTACTAAAATCGAATCGACATATAGGGAGTGGTGCGATTATTACCTACACTCTTAAAACTGTTGCACCCTTTGGGGTGTAAATTTGTCCCAGAACAATAATCGTCATCTGCCTTGCTTGCGTTTCCTTTCCTGAAAACTCGGCGCCCGCTACTTTCCTGTCGAGAATGCTGCGTCACACTGATAACGCGCATGCCGTTCGTGACTGGGAAGTACCGGGCTCGCCGCGTTAGAGAAAAGAAACGCGGGCAAGACGGATGACGATTATCGTTGTGGGACAAGATACGCCCCAAAGGGTGTAAATTTTTCTAAGAGTGTACATTAAAGATTACCTAACTAACCGATTACAATTTGTAGAAGCTCACCGTCATGCCTCGAAATTATCTCCTATAACATTTGGTGTGCCTTAGGGTTGTGTCTGGGCTCCTGTTCTTTTTAAAATTTTTTATCAATATTTGCCATCTAACATACGCATAAAAAATTATGTTGTTCGCGCACGATTGTTATACTATACCAAGAAATTAACTCACCCGAGGATCACAGCTTTAAACCAGGCGTTGGACTCCGTTTCTAGATCATGCTGTTATTGGCAAGCGATCCTTAGCGCTGATAAATCCGCTGTCTTAACAATTACGAGACCCGCCGTGGTTGCTCAGTGGCTATGGTGTTGGGCTGTTGAGCACGAGGTCGCGGGATCGAATCCCGGCCACGGCGGCTGCATATCGGTGGGGGCGAAATGCGAAAACACCTGCGTACAGTACTCACGGATTGAAATAGGACATTCGGAGCGCGTGGCCGTCGCTACATGCAGCGCCCCCCGTGGATGCTCATGGAACCAAGATGCTGCATTGTGGTATAGCGCGAGGGGGAGAACATCTACAAAGCAGAATTGCTCCTTCCGGTCGCCAAGGGGCCGGCTTGTGGTTTACCACACTGCCTGCGTGGCGCTGCAAGGCTTGCGCGTTCGTGTTCCGACCGAAATGGTTCGGCGGTGCGCATTGCTCGTTTTGCGGCGGCGTCTGCTTGCGCATCTTGCTTGCGCGTTTTGGGCGATGCGGCACGCATGCTGTGCAATTAAGACACAGGATTCAGCTACGTGATAGCGCCGTACGTGCCTTCGTTGACATGATAAACGCTTGCACAAAAGAAAAGGAAGTTTATTTCGTCCGTTTTGTAACGACAAAAAAGAAAAGAAGCTGTCACATGCCCGTCCTCGTGCAACATTTAAACGAAGTCTCAGTATTTTGTTGGTTCGCCCCTAGCAGCGAATACGGCGGCCATTCTGCATGGCATGCTTTCGTAGAGGCTATCGCCCAAGGAAGAAGGCGCTAGCTTCTCCCATTCTTCTTGAAGAGCCGCCCACAGGTTGTCCGAAGAACATCTGTGGAGCGGCCGACGAGACAGGGCCTTCTTTATTTCAGCCCATACATTCTCAATAATATTAATGTCCGCACCTTGCGGAGGCCAGTTCAACACCATCACACACTTGTCTTCCAGCAGGCGAGTCACGGATGCTGCGGTGTGAACTGGGCTCCGGTCGTGCTTGAAGTAAAACAAGCCGTCCTTAAATGGGCCAACCAGGGCGTACGGCATAAGGACGGTGTCGAGGAGGTCTAAATTGCTGCGGCATTAAAGCGGCCGTCCAGGCGTACAAGCAGACCCAAGCCTTCTTTGTAAATACACCCCCACACGTTGACGCTACATCGACCGCTGCTTGCAGCACGATGCAGATTTTGGGGTGTCGAACCTGGCTGAAGGAAGCGGAAAGAACACAAGACATTATTTTACTTCACTGCGATTGATAACTGCGACGACAGGGGTCTGGCTCTTGAATGTTGGCAGAATGCACTGCCTTTAGTGACCATTTCTACGAACTGCTTGTGCCCAACCCACGAAACAAGGCGCTGGTGAAGTTTTTTGGCGTGCGCTCTCTCCTCGTGGTAGCGGAGTGCACGGAATATAAAACCTAGTTTTTGATGAAAACGCATACCTAGCCGCTACATACCATCTATCCCATCTATCATGCGCTACGGGAATGTAAAGAAAGATAAACATTGGCGGATTTTTTTTTAGTGAAGCTGTGTAACCCCCGATTTGTGAAGGAGTCCACCTGCCTCGTGCTTCGTGTCCTCCACGCTCGCTGCTGCTGGTCCCATTTTGATGTAAACGTGCTCTCGTCCGTAAAAAGGACATTCTGCCACACTGTAAAGGCCTGATGCTCCTGTGCAAACAGCAGCCTTTTGATCCTGTTTTCTGAAGACATGAAGGGCTTAATCGCCGCCACACAACTACGAAGGCCACTTGTGTGAAAGTTCTCGCGTACTACTTGTGTGCTGGCTGCTAGCCCCAGGTCATTTCGTATTTCTTTCGCCGTCATCTTCGGGTTTCGTCTCGCTGCTTCAACTATACACTCGTCGTCAGAGTCGGCCGTCACCTTTGGTCGGTGTCCTCTGGGCAGATTTGTCAAGCAAGCATCCGTCCTGAAAGCCCGCACAATCCTGCTCCCCGACGAGCGGGGGCGTACGGTCATATCGGCGATTCGTTGCTGCGGTAAACCTGCTGCAGACAGTCACAATCTGCATCCGTTTCGAGATGGGTATGCCTGGCATTGCTGGTCGTGTCTGAAACGGAGGCGCGTCTTGTGTTCGCGATATATAACTACCTGTGGCGCGGCTTCTGCTGACGTCAGTGCGACCAACGATGCCGGGTGTTTTCATTTCGGGGCTGAATAAAGAAGGCAGCTTCTCGTCGGCTACTCCACAGGTGTTCGCACGAAATAAGCTATTCTTTTGTACAGATGTTTATCACATCTACGAACGCACACAAGGCGCAATCTCGCAGCGGAATCCCGTGTCTTGCTTGCACAGCATGCGTGCCGCATCGCCAAAGCGCGTGCAATGAGAGCGTCGTCTGCTCGCGCAGGTGTGCACCGTCGAGCCATATCAGTCGGCACACGAAGGCGCGCAAGCCTTGCAGCGCCACACTGGCAGCATGTTAAACCACAGGCCGGCTCGTCGGCCACCGGAAGGAGTAATTCTGCCCCGTATATGTTCTCCCCCTCGCGCTATACCACAATGCAGCACTTTGTTTCTATGGGCACCCACGAGCGGCGCTGCATGAGACGACGGCCACGCGCTCCAAATGTCCTATTTCAATCCGTGAGTACTGTACTTAGACTTAGGTGCACGTTCACGACGTGGTCAAAATTTCCGGAGACCTCCACTACGCAGTACCTCATAATCAGAAAGTGGTTTTGGCACGTTAAACCCCATAATTTAACAATTACACAGGTATAATACACAGGTATGAGTTTCAGTACCCTACACAACGTCCAACTAAGTCGAGTTTTGTAATATAAATACCTTGGTTTGCTACTACCCCGCGATCTTAGATGGAACTATCACATTAACAGCATCACATCAACCGTCCTAAAGCAACTCTCCTTTCTCAAAAGACACTTGCGTCTGGCGCCACCTGAAACCAAACTCCTACCCTTCAGAACATTCGTTAGAACAGTTCTCAAATATACAAATATAAACTTTCAGACTCACCGACCAAATTAATAAAAAAAGGGCTAGCCTTAGCCTTGAAAACAGAGCGAAAGTAGCACGATTAAAATTCACGTACCAGCTTCTCACAACCAGATAAATATATACACTACCAGAAACATTTCTATAACGTCAGCAAGGCCTACACGCAGCAAGCACTTTTTTACACTTACTAAACCACGCACCATTCTAACTGCCTGAACTATCGTATACTTTCCAACAGCAATAAAACATTGCAATAAATTTGACCCATTAACTGTTAACACATTCGCTAGACCACTTCACAACGATACTCGAGGAAGATTTACTTGCACTGCGCGACAAAGCCACGTTACTATAGAATTTCTGAAGCTGTCTGTAACTTCTAAATAGCTCCTTACTTTGTTCCAGTAATTTATTATGTTGCATTGCCATGCGTAGCAAATATATTCTGCCCCTCTGTATTGTACTTATCTAAATCTTCTGATGTTATATATATATATATATATATATATAGCATGATTGTTTGTCCTCTTTACGGTTGTTCATATATTAATGCACCCCTGTATAATCTGTGGTTTGTACTGTCATTTCTAAAATCCACATATCCTTGTCTGAACCAATATTCTATGCAACATTGTTAACATACTGACACGTGTACTTATTCTTTTCTTGGGCACTAGGTTTCACCCGCTAAAAAGTTGAAGTTACAGCCCAGTGCAAGACGCGCCTGCCTGATTTCGAACATACCCGAATGTTATCGATCGTTCTATCCATTGTCTGTTGTCACCGGCCTTCGCGATTGTTTGCGCGATACGAATTGTGTAGTACACTCCGGAAGATACGAGGGCATCAGCGATTACGCTGGAACACCTCCGACGAGTCATGTAGAAAAGCCTACGCGCTTGACCCGCTGATGAGATTTTCGACGATCGCCGACTGCGCTAGCCACTATCTTTGCGCTTCCAGTGTAACCTGTTTTAAATTATGGGGTTTTACGTGCCAAAACCACTTTCTGATTATGAGGCACGCCGTAGTGGAGGACTCCGGAAATTTCGACCACCTGGGGTTCTTTAACGTGCACCTAAATCTAAGTACACGGGTGTTTTCGCATTTCGCCCCCATCGAAATGCGGCCGCCGTGGCCGGGATTCGATCCCGCGACCTCGTGCTCAGCAGTCCAACACCATAGCCACTGAGCAACCATGGCGGGTCGTGTAACCTGTTTTCTGGGCACTGCTTGATCGCCCATAAAGAGTTAGTTTTGTGATTCACAGTTTTTGCTGCTCTATTCTTCTCAAGTCACCACAACGTGACAGTATCCTTGTGATTTATTCTTTAGATGCACAGTCGACCGATTCTTTTTAACAGTACGGCGCGAGCGTCGACTGGTCGGCCGGTCAACGCCCTTCCGACATCGCGAAGCGACAAGATCAGCAAGGGTAGCACCAAGTTCACTGGAAGCGAAAGTTTCGCCTGCTAGGCTCTTCCCACCAGCACGACACAGTGCCTGGCACGATTAACACTCGCCGCAAGCTCCCCGGCTTATCGGAGATAACGGCTCCCGGTGAACTTGGTGCGCATGCGCTATTCTTGCCGCTCTCGTCGCTTCGCGCGGTTCGAAGGCGCTGACGCCAGTCGTCACTCGCGCGGTACTGTTAAAGAATCGGTAGACTGTACTTGGTGTAACCTATCTGCTTTGATCTCACGTGAGATTGGCAATATTTCTAAATAAATAAATAAATTATGTGCAGCAGAAACGTGACAACGGTCATGCCGTGACGCACTATATCAACGCACGACGAGAAGTGCGCGTACTGGAGGACAGTCGCACGCTGTGTTTTAAAGAAAGCGGGTATACTTACGGTCAGTATGACGCTCGGGCCATTCTTCTTTCTCGTCTAAATGTGGCGCTGCTTTGCGCAGTTGGTTGGCTCCGAGCGGAATGCCACGACCCACTACGTGGGGACATCGTGGTGGCCTTGAAAGCTACAGGAGGGGACAAGCAATCTAATATAGAACACTGTAGGCTCCTTACTGCATGCAATGGAATAAAATTATTCTAGAATGTTCACAGCAGCAGTGTCTATAGACAGGAAACATTTCTTACTGTGCTCAAAAAGTGTTTCAGTGCCCTTTTAATAAAACCAAGCAAACATACTATTTCCGTGCACTTTTTAACCTTGAGTGAAGAAGCACGCGAAGGTTACCTGCGTTCCCCGCTGCGTTCATTCTGGCTGGCGCCCTCTACACTGTTAAATTTTTTTTTTCAAGAGAAAAGAACTGAATAAATTTGGCAATTCTTGAAACATATTTTTCATTCTCTTTCGTTTTATGTTAGCTTGTTTTTCTACGACTTCAGCAAAATAGCCATTTCCTTTTCTGTAACGTTACAGAAAAAAAACAATAATGTTAGTTTATTGAGGGAGTCACTTTTTTGATAACTGCATCTTTCATGAAAGAGTCATTTTCGAAAGAGTGAAATGCTGGGATACGGCTGTGACAGATCGTACTTGTACGATAAGCATGCTGCGTGGAACAAATGAGACGGGACCACGCCTGACAAAATATCTGACGCTGTCAAGAATGGCGAACTGCGAAACAAGATTGCCACACAGTTACGACAGGGCGACACGACGCGCACCTCTCCCTCTCCGTCGCTGCAGCTGGGAGGCGTTCAAAGAAGCGGCCTTTGCACTGGAATCCGCCGCCTTCCACCCGCCCCATCGACATTGTGACGGGACTAGTTCGGCGTGTGTGAACAATGATTCCGGAGTTCCCCAACACGGAGCTGATTTGACACGCATGGACAAACTGCCGTGGGGACGACGTATTTTGGTGCGTCTCACGCTTCGGCCTAGCACGGAACAACGAGCGACCCTCGATCGGCGCCGATAGTTCCCGGAACGGCACCCCGCGCGGTTGCCTCTGTGTACAGAGCGCGGTTGCCTTTGTGTACGTAAACTGATCTGCAGTGCAGCGGCGAGTTGGTGATGAGTAAACGAACAGTCGCCGCGTCGTATGACCGGCGGATCGAGTGTATAAAAACTGTGGTTGTGCGAATGCTGAGGACACTTCTCTTGAGCAGTCATGTTAGACTGAGTCACTTCTCTCATGCAGTCATGTTGGACTGTTACTCTTTTTCTCAAGCAGTCATGTTAGACTGATTTAATTTCTGTAAATAAACCCTTTTTCCTCGTTCTCGATGAGAAGCAGTTCTTCACTTCATCAACGATCTCAGCGTAAATAAGTTGGACGACGGCATGGGCCAGCTACCTTCGAATTCATGCCGTACTCCAATCTTGGCAAAGGACCACGGACGATGGGATTGAGCCCCCAATCCTGACAACTGGCTGACAGCGGTGAGATGGACTTTGCGACATGGTGCTGTATCTGCGGTGAGTGCTTGGTTTTTGCTTTGACTCTCTAGGCTTCATTTTGGGGTTGTTCTGTTTAGAACAGTAGGGAAGCTAGATTGTTGTGTGTTAGCTAGGTTGTGTTTTCCTAGCTAGATTTAGAGAGCAGAATCAAGGCAGTAAAGCAGCAGTCATGGAGTTAAGGACACTGCTGAGAGACGAGTTGTTGATTGTTGGTGAGGAACTGGGCCTAGATGTACGCAAGGAAATGCTCAAATCGGAATTATTGGAGCTAATTTCCAATCAGGCCAGTGAGGAAGAAGTTGAACTGGGGTTTGAACTTCTGAAAAAGAGAGAAGAACGACAGAGAAAAGAAAGGGAGGAACGCGATAAAGAAAGGGAGGAACGCGATAAAGATCGCGAGTTAAGAAAAATGCAACTTGAACTTGAAAGCAAACGTTTGGAGTTGTCTCAAGGAAGTGAAGGCGCTCTGGGACGATCAAGTGAGGCAGAATCATACCGCATGGACAGGCTATTAAAGCCATTTGAGGTCGGGACCGACATAGGCTTGTTCCTAAGCAATTTTGAAAGGACTTGCGAAAAGATGAACTTCGGCCCGAGTACATGGCCACAGCGGTTGCTGTCTATGTTGCCGTGTGAGGCAGCGGAAGTAATCGCCAGACTGAGTGTGCAGGATGCATATGATTATGCAAAAGTTAAGGCTAGTCTCCTGAAGAAATACCGCCTTTCAGCCGAAGCTTTTCGGCAAAGGTTTAGGAGCACAGGCAAGAAAGATAGCGAGGGCTATCCGGAGTTTGCATATAGCTTAAAGGCCAACCTAGTCGAGTGGCTTAAAAGCGCGGAAGCGTACGACAGCAGAGACATGATCATTGAATGCATGTGTCTAGAGCAGTTTTACAAAACCATCCCCCAAGCTGTGAAACTGTGGGTGCAAGACAGAGGTAATGTAAACACTGTGGAAAGGGCGGCTGAATTAGCCGAAGAGTACGCAACCCGTAGAAAGTTGAACGCCGAGGAGGGAAACTGGGATGGTCGAAATGGACCGCGGAAACCATTTCCGTTCAAAAAGGGTGCGCAAACTAGACGATCCGAGCCTGTAGACATGGCGGAAAAGCCCGCAGAAAAGAGCGAGGAGAAACTTAACGGAGAAACCGCACAAAAAGAACAGAAAAGAAAATTCGAATCTGTTAGACCAATTCGCTGTTACAAATGCCACAAACTGGGACATATAGCTGTAAACTGCGAGAAGTCTAGCGTAGTTTTTTCCTACGTGGAGGAAAAAGATGAGAATATGGAACTTTTAAGTCCATATCTCCACGACCTGCAAGTTAACGGAAAACCATGCCAAGTGCTAAGAGACAGTGCCGCCACGCTGGACATTGTCCATCCGTCTTACGTGATGGTAGATGACTTCACCGGAGAAGTAGCATGGATAAAACAGGTTGTAGAAGAACACAGCGTGTGTCTGCCCATGGCCAAAGTCAAAATCAGTGGACCATTCGGGGAGCTAGAGACTGAGGCTGCAGTTTCCAAATTTTTGTCACTGCAGTATCCCTACATCTTTTCGAATCGCTCGAATCAGTTACTGCGTGACAGAGGGCTCAAACTGGGAGAGGGCATAGTACAGGCATTGACCAGAGGCCAAGCTCGTAAGATCGCGGCGCTTTCGGCTGAAAATGCTCAAGCTCCTCCAGCTGAAGCAGAAAAGGGGATAGCTTCAATACCCGAATCCGAGCTAGGCCCGAGGGACAAAAGAACAGTTGAGGAGAGCCTGCCAGTTGACCAGCTCAATGAGAGCGTAGCACTAGAGTGTCAGAGTTCTAGCCTGCAGGAAGAGCAAGCAGACGCGCTCACAAGCGAGACAGGGTCGTTATTATCACCGGCCTCAAAGAACTTTGATCAACTCTTACGCGTGGATAGAGAGTCACTGGCAGCTGAGCAAAAGAATGATGAGAGCTTAGCTAAATTACGTGACACAGCTAAAGAAGGCATTGCTAGGCGCAACGTAACGATACATGAGAGAGGAGGATTGTTGTATCGGCATTACAGAGATCGAAAGGGTAGGATTTTAGATCAGTTAGTCATACCTACTAAGTATAGGGAGGACCTTTTGAGTCTTTGTCATGGAAATGGGTGGTCCGGCCACCTAGGCATAAACAAATCAAAGGAAAGATTGCTTATGGAATACTACTGGCCTGGCTGTTTCAAAGATGTAGAAAACTTTGTAAGATCATGCGACGCCTGCCAGCGTTCTGGTAAACCAGGAGAGACTTGGAAAGCTCCACTGAAGGTAGTGCCCTTAATAACAGAGCCTTTCAGACGACTTGTAATAGACACGGTGGGGCCTCTTCCAAAAACAAAATCAGGCTACAGGTACTTGTTTACCATGCTGTGTCCGGCTACCAAGTTTCCAGAAGCAATCCCTTTGAAAGAGCTCAGCTCCACCGAAGTAGTAGACGCGCTTTTGACAGTGTTTGCACGAGTTGGGTTTCCAGCCGAAATTCAGGCAGATCAAGGATCAGTATTCACGAGCGCACTGACTTCCACATTCTTGCAAAAGTGCGGGGTAAAGTTAATACACAGTTCTGTCTATCACCCTCAGTCAAACAGTGTAGAGAGGTGGCATTCGGTGCTTAAGCGAGTTTTGCGTGCGCTCTGTTCCGAGCACAAGGAGGACTGGGAGAACTGTCTGCCGGCAACTTTGTTTGCTTTGCGAACGGTTCCACATGAGGCGACAGGGTTCTCGCCAGCAGAACTAGTGTATGGGAGGACACTCCGGTCTCCACTGAGAATGTTAAGAGAGATGTGGGAGGAAAGAGGGGAGAGTCCAACCGTGGTTGAATACGTGCTAAATTTACTGGAACGGCTAAGCGCAACTCAAGAACTAGTCGGAAAGAACATGGCACTAGCTCAAAAGAACGCCAAATTCTATTACGACAAGAATGCGAGGCTTCGTACGTTTAACGCCGGAGACCAGGTAATGATCCTCAAACCTTCAAGAAAGAACAAGCTTGAAGTTCACTGGGACGGGCCCGTTAAAGTGTTGCACAAACTTTCAGATACCAACTATGCTTTGAGAATGCCCGGTCGCAGGAAGGAAGTGAGGATATATCACTGTAATTTGATGAAGCCGTACGTAGAGCGGAGCGGAGTCGTTAACTATACCGTCAAAGAGCCGGATGGCATTGGTACCAAGTTTAAGGAGTATAGGGCAACCTCCAACTCTGAAATCGGCCTAGAAGAAGTAGTAGAACACTCGGTAAGCTCGCATGCTCTAAGACCCGAGCAGCTAGATGAGCTAAAAGGGGTGTTAGGGGAATATCTCGACAGATTCAGCGATCGGCCGGGTAGAACCGAACTGATAACGCATGAAATTGAGCTGACCTCTACCGAACCAGTAAGATCAAAACCTTACAGGGTGTCTCCAAGACAGAGAGAGATTATGGAGGCAGAGATACAGCGTATGCTAGAGTTGGGAGTTATTGAGCCCGCTGAGAGTGACTACACGTCACCGCTAATACTCGTAGAAACCCCTAACAAGGACCCTCGTCCGTGTGTTGACTACAGGAAGTTAAATGCGATCACTAGGGATCAGCTGTACCCGATACCCAACATTGAGGAACGAATTGAAAGAGTTAGCGCTGCTAAATACATTTCAACTATAGATCTCGTGCGGGAGTACTGGCAAGTTCCCCTTTCAGAAAGTGCCAGCCGCTATGCCGCATTCATCTCGCCTGTAGGCACTTTTCGCCCTCTCGCACTCAGCTTCGGGCTGAAGAACGCGCCGTTTAGCTTCTCTAAGTTAATGGATATTGTCCTAAAAGACTTGCAGGAGTTCGCCTTACCTTATCTTGATGATGTGGCCATTTTTTCGGACAGCTGGGAACAACACGTATCGCACCTCAAACGGGTGTTCTCACGGTTGAGGGAAGCCGGCTTAACGATGAAAGCGGAAAAGTGTAGGTTTGGTTGTTCGCAGGTTACTTATCTGGGCCATGTTGTCGGTCAGGGCATGAGACGGCCGGCTGAGCTGAAAATAGCTACGATTGGAGAATTTTCTCAGCCGCGCACGAAAACGGACCTTCGTTCATTTTTGGGACTTGTGGGGTACTATCAACGGTACATTCCGAATTACTCGCAATTGGCAAGTCCATTAACAGACGCCCTCCGAAAGGGAGCACCGAGTAACGTACACTGGGATAAGGACAAAGAGAACGCTTTCCAAAGTTTGAAAACGCTATTGGTTTCTCGCCCTGTGCTTCGCGCGCCAGACTACACAAAGGAATTCATAGTTCAATGCGACGCAAGCGACAGAGGTATGGGCGTGGTACTTAGTCAGGTCGGCGACGATAACGAGGAGCATCCTATCCTCTACGCCAGCCGTAAACTAAATGTAAGGGAGGAAGCCTACAGCGCTTCAGAGAAGGAATGCGCTTGTTTGGTTTGGGCCGCCCAGAAGTTGTCGTGTTACTTGTACGGAGCGAAGTTCATCTTCGAGACCGACCACTGTCCTCTGACGTGGCTCAATCAAATGTCACACAAAAACGGCCGCTTGCTCCGATGGAGCCTCACTCTCCAAGAGTACAACTTCTCCGTTAGATATAAGAAGGGAAAGTTGCATAGCAATGCGGATGGTTTGAGCAGGCTAATTTGAATTCTGCCTTTGAGGGTCCCGCCTAAATTTTAGGGTTACTAGTGCTAACTTTTATTAAGCGAAGAAGATCCCCTCTCATTTAGCAGGATTCCCTCCATGATTGCTGAATTTGTCAGCAGGAATTTGCTTCAGAAATTGGCATAGTGAAATGTAGCATTTTTTGTTTCTGCACTTATGTTGTTGTTGTTTTTTTTGAAGCCTAGCGAGTCTAAAGTGAGAGCCAATGCACGTCATCTCGGCGCAGAGCCGTGTTGTGGGGTTCATTTTGCAGTTGCCTGTCCTTGTTGGATGTTTTGGGGCGGTGACATCAATGCACAAGTGGTCGCTGCGAGCCAAGACATCAATACCCCCCCCCCCCCCCCTGACCAGCAGCCGTTCTCTTCCTGCCTAGCGGTTGTCAGCGCTAGACAGTCGAGACTTTCCGGGCCATGGAGGCGCTGTCAAGAATGGCGAACTGCGAAACAAGATTGCCACACAGTTACGACAGGGCGACACGACGCGCACCTCTCCCTCTCCGTCGCTGCAGCTGGGAGGCGTTCAAAGAAGCGGCCTTTGCACTGGAATCCGCCGCCTTCCACCCGCCCCATCGACATTGTGACGGGACTAGTTCGGCGTGTGTGAACAATGATTCCGGAGTTCCCCAACACGGAGCTGATTTGACACGCATGGACAAACTGCCGTGGGGACGACGTATTTTGGTGCGTCTCACGCTTCGGCCTAGCACGGAACAACGAGCGACCCTCGATCGGCGCCGATAGTTCCCGGAACGGCACCCCGCGCGGTTGCCTCTGTGTACAGAGCGCGGTTGCCTTTGTGTACGTAAACTGATCTGCAGTGCAGCGGCGAGTTGGTGATGAGTAAACGAACAGTCGCCGCGTCGTATGACCGGCGGATCGAGTGTATAAAAACTGTGGTTGTGCGAATGCTGAGGACACTTCTCTTGAGCAGTCATGTTAGACTGAGTCACTTCTCTCATGCAGTCATGTTGGACTGTTACTCTTTTTCTCAAGCAGTCATGTTAGACTGATTTAATTTCTGTAAATAAACCCTTTTTCCTCGTTCTCGATGAGAAGCAGTTCTTCACTTCATCAACGATCTCAGCGTAAATAAGTTGGACGACGGCATGGGCCAGCTACCTTCGAATTCATGCCGTACTCCAATCTTGGCGAAGGACCACGGACGATGGGATTGAGCCCCCAATCCTGACAACGCCAAGAGACCAGGCAGTACGCAGCACATACAGTTATCCACTCTACGAGTTGGGACACCCTGTATATTTAGGTACATGTATGGGCTACGCTTTGCTATATGACACGCGGTATATGCGGGTTATATTGCCACTATTCTGCCCCTATTCTAACACTATCCGAACACTACCCTAACACTATTCTATCATTAAAGCTGCTCATACCTTGTCTTACATTGTTGACAAAGTTATTCCTCGGATTTTTGAGAATAACAGCTCACAAACAAATGCCATGAAACTAAACACCAACAGCGCATGCATTTTGTGTTAAATCTTAGATTTTTAAATAATGAACGTGCGAGACAATAACAGAAACCTGAAAGTGACGTTACTTTCCTCGCGCGGCTGTGCACTACCTCCGGGATCGGCCCGCGCAAGAGGCCGCGTTTCTACCAGAAAGCTCGTTTTCGTGCATAGCGTCCGCCGCCAGGGTTTCCCGGTAAACATCACGGTTATCTAAGCTGCAGTTACCGGAAAGCGTGAGAAGCAGTCTTGAATATTTGAATGCTATGTTGAATTTTCCACCCTTAAGAGGAATCTTTAGCTAGTACCCAACTCCGATGCCGCCTGTTCAAATGCATGTAAAACGCAGAAACTCTTTTCTGAGATAACCACTGGGTCGATTTTATGAAATTTGTTTCACTTGAGAGGGAAAGTTAAATTCTAATGCAAAAAGGGGCGAGGCGTGCAGACAGGACACAAGAGTAGAGAAGTGGACAACACGAACGCCGACTATCTGTGTGTTGAGAAGTAGAGAAGTTGAGAAGTAAAGAAGTGTTGTGCACTTCTCTACTCTTGTGTCCCGTCTGCACGTCTCACCCCTTTTTGCATTATGAATCCTTACCAACTAGCTCAGCTTTCTGTCGTTCTAAGTTAAATTCTGGTGACTGTTGGAAGCGTAATTTCGATTTAGTGCCTGAATGTTTAAAAAAAGATCTTCAAAAATTGGTACGTTTCAAAAAAGTAGAAGCACGAAGTTTACAAATGTGTAGCTCTGCACCAAGAACAGATATCGCAGGTCTGTAGAATGCATGCGTTAGAGCATCCAAAAGCGGACAAATTTAATATGTCAATTTGTATCTTACGTGACTTTGTTAATGTTTACAACGGTCTTGCAATAGTTCTACTCATATATTAGTGGTTTACTTGACACATCTATAATAGATCAGTTTTGTCCGCTTTAGATGTAATATTAGGCGCAATTTGCAAAACTGTGATATCATATTTATTTCTGAGTTACAGAGTTGTAAACTTGATTGTTTTGTTTTCTGAAAATTTGCGGTTCTTGCTAACCTTTGTTAAAAAATTGACGCGCTAAATTGAAAATTCGCAACAAACATTCACTAGATTTTAACTCTTGCTTTTAACTGCAACAAATTTCATCAAACTTGGTGCACTGGTTGCCGAGAAAAACGATTTCTCCTTTTCCATGTATTTAGATAGGAACCCCCCGAGCTAAAGCTTTCTTTTAGGAGGAGGCCTTAGCTCGGGTGCTTCTATCTAAATACATGTAAAAGGAGAATTGGTTTTTATCGACATCCACTACACCGAATTCGGCGAGGTTTGTTGCATTTAAAAGAGCTTAAAATCTAGAGACTGTTGGTTGCGAATTTTCCACTTAGGACGTAAATATTTTAGTAAAGATTAGCAACAACCGCAAATATTCAGAAAACAAAAGTATCAAGTTTACAACTCTAACTCAGAAATAAAAATAATATCATAATTTTGTAAATTGCGCCTCATATTACATCTAAAGCGGACAAAACTGATAGATGTCTCTAAAATATACCATGGACTAACCATGCACTAATATTTTATTTTATTTATTGATTTGCAATACTGCCACTCTCAGTTGAGAGCATAGCAGGTGGTCATTACAAAGACAATCATGTTTTAAAATAAAAAAAATAATCGACAAGGAAATACCGAAGCACATCCGCCAGGGTGACATTAAAGCAATAAATGTGGTCTAAGCAGTTTTTCAAGCAAAAACATCAATATTACACTAAAGTTTAACAGTGCAGAATACCCCCCCCCCCCCCATTGTGAAAAAAATTTATAAATACAAAATATTATTCGAGAAAAAAAGAGAAGAAAGTAAGCTTCGATATATATATAGAGCCTTTAAGGCAAAGATCATCCACAAATTCAAATTAACATTTCGAAAACATACATGCTGCGCACACGAAATGAAGCACAACCACGAGAATGGTTTACAACCTGTTTGCCAAGCAACGAGAATCAACGCCGTATCGATCATGCGCAATGTGCTAACACCACAAAATAATATTGAAAATAAAAAAGCGAAGCACAACCAGGCACAGGATTGCAATCTGTTACAAAAATGGGAATGAAATAAAGAAGCAAGCAAGTGATAGTACATGATCAAAACTATGTACAATATAGCATAAGCAATCTCTTACACCAAAACAAGCGGTACATATTTGAACGGTCATCACCAGCAAATAATAGGAAAGGAAATACATTGTAAAAGTGCAGGAATCTAAGAAAAGGGAACTAGTGTTCAAATGAGAGAGGATGCGAGGCAATGGCCATGGTACTAGAGGTTAGATGTATGTTCTAACTTTGCAGTGAAAGCGGACACTGTGTCGGCGTCCGTGACATCGGGACTTAACCGATTCCATTCGCGTATCGTAAGTGAAAAAAAAAACGATTGTCCAAACGAGTCATTGTTGAAAGAATATTCAGTTAATGTGTATTTATGCTTATGACGAGTTGGGCGCGACTGTGAAAATGCGATATACTTAGGCACATCTATCTTATAGATGTCATGCAGCAGTTGGTATTATTATTAGTGCGAAGGTGCCTCCAAAACCTGTTAGGATTGCTTTTAATAAAACTAGGAAGGGTGACGCTGAAGTAGTATTGTGTGGCATTTCTTGCTTTCTGTCTGAACTCTGCTTTGGCGCAGTGTAGTTTGTGCCGAATGGAAGGCTCACAGTTTGTGTTTTTCACCACCCTGCGCAGCCTTTTTATTCTTCGCTTTGCCTGAATCACTTCACGTGTTATCCTAGGATTGTTCACTGTTGATTTCCTCAGTTTCGTTGGTATGAAGTTAGTAATACAATGGATAACAGCAGATTTGAACCTGAGCCAAAGTAGATTAGTATCACTGGCTGCGTCGGAAGCTAGCTGTGCAAAAAATTCACTCATGTACGAGATAGGTTAGCACACTGTTATCGTCTGCCCTTTCAAAATCGATTACAGTTGATTTACGCTGTTGGTCTGTCTGCAAAGCTAAAGCCGAGCGGCAGCAAGCAGATAAGTATGCTATGGTCAGATATGCCCTCAACTACATCAGTTCGAACCTGGTCTATCGGAAAGTGCTGACTAATAAGTATCAAGTCAAGCATATTTTTAGTTGTATTATGTGTGCGCGTTGGAGATGATACAATTTGATGACGGTTAAAGTTCAACATGAGGTCTATCAGTGCGTCCGCGGCAACCGATGTGTGGTTAAGTGTAGTCCAATCATTGTCTGGAATGTCTGAAGTCTCCCATTAGCAGGACACGAGAGCTGCGTCCGTCATATTGCATCAAGTCTTGAATTGCGGTGATGCACTCGTAACCTGATGGCGGGCTTCGGTAAATGCATCCCACAAATATGGGGGTGCCATCACAAAGATGCCGGCAGAACACGGCCTCGGCGTCTGTCGCAACGGGAAGGCATACATACGAGAGGCAATGTTTAATGAGTAAAGCGGCGCCACCGCCACGGGAAGGTCGGTCTTTGCGAATAATGACAGAAGTGGGAGGAACAAGCTCATGATCAAATATTTCGGGAGAAAGCCATGTTTCCGTAACCCCTACTATATCAGGATCATGTTCCAGTAAGAGACTTTCCAGAGCTCCTATATTATTCAGAACGTTTCTCGCGTTTAACATTTAAAATGGTTAGGGCTTGCGGCCTTAGTGGTACCTCGTCCTTTTTTTGGGAGAGGGACTTTGTCGTTCTTTTCATCGTCCCAAAAGAAGGCTCGATTGTTGACGAACAGTTTATCAAATGCTAGCGATACTTTATCGTTCTTCTCGCGGTTTTCTTCGGCGCTATTCCACAGCTTCCTTCCAATGTCTCCGATTCTGGGTGAAAAATCTTCTCCGATTGAGAAGTTGATGTTTTTCAGTTTATAACCTTTTTTAAGTATGTCTGATTTCTGCCTGAAATCTAGCAGCTTGAAAATTACTTACCTATTCTTGTTCCGTTCTGCTCTTCTTAGACGATGTACGCGTTCGATAGTAACCTGATTTAAGCCGAGAGTGTCCTGAGCAACAGCTCTGTTCACTGTCTGTTCAAGAATTTCACTCGTCTCTCTGTCAATTTCTGGCACGCCATAAAGAATTAAATTCGATCGCCTACTCCGATTTTCTAGGTCGTCGACTTTCCTTTTCAAGCTTTCATATGCGCGCTTCATGTTGACAATTTCCTCTTGACACAAGCCAACCCTCTCTTGGAGTATTATTAAGGCATCTAGTTTTGTAACTATATCTTCAAGCCGCTTTTCCTTGATGATTTTAATATCCGCGGCGATTTCCTTTAACGAGCTTGCGATTAGGTCTAGGGTAGGTCCTGGATTCGTTTCGATATCGCCACAAAGGAGCAGTAATTTCCGCAAGAGCAGTTTGACGTTACATGGGACACCTAAGCACCGTGGCCACGGCAGCAAAAGCAAGAAAAGGTTGTCCGAGCGCATACATTTGCCGTATTGTTTCCTCGCCTGCACAAGGAAGAGGAACGGATTGTTACACGTCCGCATGCCTGAAGTGCTGCAGTGCCCAAGAAGTGTCGAGTGTGCTGATCGTCCCTTTGTAGGCGAGCCGTGGGACGGTGCTGGGTGCTGACCATGCGCTGACAGAACCAGGCGGGATAACGGCAAACAGCTGGAGATAGAGGCAACAGCTCCGATAACGTGCAGGACGGAATCACTGGCACATGGTAGAACGTCACGCTGGCAACCTGCGCAGTGGCGCTCTCCCCGAACCGCAAGGTGCCTCCATTGATGGCGGGAAGCAGTCCGAGGAAAAAGTGCAGAAGGAAGAGGACCGGATTGTTAGGCGCCCGCATGCCTGAAGTGCTGCCAGTATGTGAGTAGAACTATTGCATGACCCTTTTAAACAGTAACAAAGTCACGTAAGATACAAATAGACACACTAAATTTGTCCGCTTTGGATGTTCTACCGGACGCCATTTACAGAACCGCGATACCTGTTCTTGATGCAGAGCTATTAAATTGTAAACTTCGTGCTTCTATATTCTTTCGAACTCCCGAATTTTTGAAAATTCATTTAACCAAATTCAGGCCCTAAATTCAAGTTATGCTTCCAACAGTCACTAGATTTCAACTTTCTCTCTCAAGTGCAACAAATTTCATTAAAATCGGTCCAGTAGTTATCTCAGAAACGCGTTTCTGCGTTATACATGTATTGAATAGGCCGCATCGTAGTTTGGCCCGAGCTAAAGCTTCTTCTTAAGGCTTAAGCGTCTTCCTTTTTTTTTTTCCGGTGGTTGGCTGTCGGTTTCTTCTACAGGCGCGCCAAGACTCGGCATTGCTGAATTCCGCCACTTCGTCGATTTCTGAATTTGCCTCATTACGTACAAGGTAGACCGCGAAGCGCCGTTCGTGGTGCAATCGGTGGAACCCCCTCCGCAGTAGGGCGGCGCAAAATAAAACTTCGCCATACTTCGCGATAATGCTGTCTCACACCCGCTGCTGAAGTGGTTATGCGTCAGTCGTAATACGCTCGCGGGAAGACATGCGGCAGCATCATTGTAGCGCGCAGTTTTACGTCACACAAGGGCTGGACGGCGAGTCGCGTTGCCGCGTGCGCATGGAGTTATTGAAATTCTAGTCTAAAGCTCCATCGATAGCTGTTTCGTGAATAATAACAAGCCAGAGTACAAATGTACAGTGTCTGTAAAAAATTGCGTCATGTTAAGTTTTGAATTCAATCGTCTGGGTGACTTGGCAACGAGACCCTCGAGCCCACTAGCAACGACATGTGTTTGTGTTAGGCCTAACGGCCTTCATGTTCGGCTACCGATCAAAGGAATAACAATGATTTCTCGCTTTACCTTTTTTTTTTGCAAGTGAGTGAAAGCGAAAGCCTACGACATCGTTCGATCATTTAATTTGATGGCTGCAGGTTAACGAGAACTGGTACAAGGCAAGAGCCCTCACTTCAATGGATGCCGCCATGTTCGTTGACACAAAACTTTTGCGTCGAGTTTGGGTCGGAGCAGAAATTAGCGCCTCCGACACAGACGCTATACTGTCTTTGCGTCTGGCGCATGCGCAGTGGCGCTGACGCCGTGTCCTTGGGCCCCCTACTCGAAAACTGCCCATTAGATCCATGTGCATGCGTCAGCAGGTAAATTGAGCGAATAATGTGGCACCAGTTATTTTGGTTACACGGCCATTTTAAAAGGTAACTACACCTATATGTCGCCTCCCTTCAACTTTCTTATACAAACATGCGCCGTAATGTTTGTAACTGAGAATTTAATGAACGTACTAAATATAGTTTAATTAGTGGTAAGTGGCCATCGTGGCTGTGGCATTGGGCTTCTAAATTGGGGCTCACAGGTTCAGTCCAGGCCGCGGTATTTGATGGGGACGAAATGGAAAAACACTCGTGTACTTATATTTAGGTTCATGTTAAAGAACCCTGGTTGGTGAAAACTCAAACGCCGCGAATGCCTCATAATCATATATCGTTGATTTGCCACGTAACACCCCAGAAGTTATTTTAAAAAAAAGAAAAGAAAGAATGTAGCTGTGTCCTTCGGCTCTTTTCTAGGGATTTAAACAAAATGGCATTATTTTCGAGTGTGATTTTACAAAAAAACAGGTTATGCTTATCTTATATTTCATACTTGCATGTCATGCAGTTCTCAACTGTACGTCAGCTCAACTGAGCAGCTTTATAAACGGCCGCCTTCAGGCATCCGGTGCACTGTTACAAATAATGACAATAAGGAAGCAGTTAAAGAAACGGCATGCCTCGTATAAACGCACACACATGCGAATTAGCTTTGTTCGTTGAAGGAGATAAGTGTGCTACAACATGCACCACTCAGTTTAAATGCGACGAAAACATTGTGGGACTGTCAAAAAAAAAAAAAAAAAAAACACACCTTTCCTTGCCTGAATCGAGTTAGCATATTTACAGGCTGCGCTGAAACGGGGCGTTTACATTGACTGATAGAGACGGGGACGTGTTAAGCAGAAGTTATATCAAAACATGTACGTTAATTTGCTCAGGAACTGGTGGACCTCCGCGCAACAGCCGTGACTTGCCATTAGCATCATAATTCGAACAGTCCTCACTTGCATCGGACACGCCCTCGGTAATTCGAAGTGCTGTTATGCGTTACGTTCGAACAGAAACGACTATTCGATCATATCTAATAATGAATTGAGCAGTCGCATACGATCAGAACAGCAAATAGCAGTTGATGAGACTTGTATGTTTCTACTTCATTTCACATGCTGGCACATTGAAGAGGAGTGCCAGACCAGCCATGGAGATTACATTGGTCTTTACCTTGGTTATTGACATGATTCCTTCTCTTGGAAAGCCCATTGGTACACTTAGTGTCGGTTCCATCTAGAGTGCACTAGAATTGTACACTACAGTTCCATCCGTGATAAGGCTCCAGCCACAAGCCGTCGGTCGAAGCTGCCGTGCGCACTCCCATGAACACGGCGCCACCATCAAGAAAGGTTTGGTGGTGCCGCGTTTGTTACTGTAAACACGCTTATTCCAGTTGAGTTATCACTTTATCAATTAGTGAATTTTGAGTATCTGATCATTTTTCTATTATATATATATATGTCTTGAATATGTCTATCCACCATTTGATTTACCGAGAAGTTTAATCATCCGCTTCTTATCTCCGCGTCACGCACTTCATAACCCAGGTTTATTTCGATAAAGTATTGTTTTCTTCGATTATTGTCCGTGCTCTTTAATATTCCACCAACAAGAAGGGGCGTGAAACAACACGTTTTCTTACGCAGCTCCATCTTGCAGATCGGCGGCTGCCGTGACAAAATTACGTGTTACTTTTAGAAATGTGTCTTAAAGACAGCAGTCCACCGGGCTAAAATTACAATTGGCAAGAGAGTTGTATAATCCATGCTTCATATATATATATAGGTGTGTGTGTGTGTGTGTTTGACAAAATGGTGTAAACATGAATTTGTACAATGCGCAACCGGCGTCGGCGCCTACAGCGAAAATTGAATAAACCGCGGAGCCCGTCGTTACCATACCGTCGTGCCCCCGATACAGTGTACTGTACCCCCGATACAGTTAGATACAGTTCGCTCGCAGCGCCCTCGCACAATTTTGTACACGCGGCGCCTCAACGGGAGAGCGCCGAGAGCTCCGTCCGGCCCACTCGACCTCATTCTAGTACGCTGTAGTTAAAAAAAACTTGTAACTCATCGCCAACCCAATAAAATATTTAGTAGAGTGACCATAAAAAATTTATTTCCTCTGAGTTTAACAATCTGGTATTCGGCTTACACTGATCCAATATAATCCGACGAAAGAACAGTCATGTGCGTCAGATAGCGTCGATGTTATGATGTTATGTTTACGACAGTTGACGCGTAGTTGGCTGTTAGATTTGATATGCTTTCTGTGACATTGTTCGGTGCGCAATCGCGAGTGTTGACAGCTTTTTTCCGGACGCTACGCACAAGCTATCCTTGCAGTGCTTTTATCCACTCATCACAGAGTACGTATCGTGTCGGAAAACCTCTCTTGTTACGCGCACCGGCGCCGTTCTCCAGCGCCGTGTCCCCACTACACAGGTGTTCCGTTCGTAAGTTGCAGCACTCGCCTGCAGTTCTTGCAACTTAGCAGTTTTCGTTCATCGTCACTTCACCGTACTTTTCCATGCAGTGTCTCAAGGTGATGCTGGCAACAAGCCTGCTCCGGTGTCGAGAAAAGAGAAGTGGAAGCATGCAATCAAGGAGTACGGTAGTGCAATGGTGGCGTTCCATGTCGTGTTGTCATTTACATCCTTCGGCATCTGCTACGTACTTGTTTCGAGGTAATGTACCTGTTCGTAACACTGCAAGCTTTTCTCTCGTCAATCGCTGTTCATGAGCAGTGATTTTGTGACACTTATTAATCTGAAGATTCAGGGTGCAATAAATCCACCATCGGCAGCAAATATATGTCGTCACCCAGTATTGCTCTGTTCGCAACTTTCCAGTTGTCTTCGCTACATCTCTAATGTTGGTACTCATTCCTTTTCAGTGGTGTAGACATGACAGCAGTTGCAGAGAAGCTTGGTTTCAGCATGGACTCCCAGTGGGTGAACTCAAAGATTGCTGGTGGAAGTGGTACACTTGTACTTGCGTACGCGGTCCATAAACTGTTTACCCCCGTGCGCATGGGCATTACTTTGTCTACAACGCCGATACTCGTGCGGTGGTTGCGGCGCAATGGCATTTGGGGCTTCAGATATTGAGTGGATGTTAGCGCTTACCCATGACCGAAATTAATCTATGTAGATATGCGTAAGTCGTAAGTTCTTGTTAAACAGCTGTATTTTAAGTTGAATAAAACGAGATTTGAGCTGACTGGTGTTTTTCTAGATAATTATTTTTCCTTGTGGGAAAACATACTCCCTTGTGGGAGTGCAACAACGTTTACAGAGTAGTGTGTGTGCTTGTGGTCCGTCCGCTGCGCGATGCATCCTCCATTGCCTTATTTAAAACCTGCGACTTTGGTTTCTCGGACACGTGTTTCCTGGTGATGTTGCACAAACCAGGCTGCATTTTCGCATATTGCTGTTTCCCCTGTGAATGCTAGACATTCATCACATGGCTTAGGAGAAGATTCAATGCCATCTCAAGACGGATTTGCTTAACATCATAAAAGACTTCTGATCACATAGACAAGACATGAGGAGCAGCGTGAGAACTTAATTTTAATGAAATCTTGCATTGCCAAACAAAGAAATTTTGGGGATTAACATTCCGAAAATGCAAACTGGGACACCATTGTGGAGGGCTCTAGACTAATGTTGTCCCCCTTTCTTAACCCTTCGATGGACACAAGAGATAAGACTGTTTAGTGTCTTAAGCATTACGAGTGTCTTCCCGATCAGGTATTGTTCACAAGTGAACCTGAAAACTGATTGAACATAAACTGAATGTGGGTTGTATATGTCCCACAGTCCAAATAGGCCATTTTCATCAAGGATAGCACAACCACCTTGCCTGGTTCTACCTCATGTCTGCCTGTAAAATCGTCACAAGCAGCATGTGTATGTTTTCGTTGTACTTATTGAGCACTCAATATACCAGCAAAGTCTGTCATGGCTACCCATTATCGCAACAGTTCTCGGAACACAGATAACCTTAGCTAAGCCACAGCCAGTTTTTTTCCTTTCGTGTTACAATTGTGTCTGCACTAGCTAACATGTTGAAGCCAGTTACAATAGAACATGGCCTTTACAGAGTGAAAACTTCTCATACAATTCACTGGCTGCTCAGTGTGAAGGCTTCCTGATAAAGTATTGATGCTTCAAAACAACCTAAAAAAAAGTCATGGAAATCTTTGTAGGCTGCTTGGACTCTCCCCGAGTCATTACTATAATGTAAGAAAGAAATTTTGTTTAAAAGAATCTCCATTTATTATTAAGGTGGATTGAAGGAAGAAGCATAATGAAATGCAACGTAAAAAAAGGGAAGTAAGCAATCCATAACTGCAACTGTTCTGCTTTGTCGATGAATATCAAAGTAAACGAAAACAAATTGTTTTGCATAGCACATGCCTCCAGGCCCTTGTGTTTCAAGGGCTCCAAGGAGGCAATAGTGCTCTAGCCAATCTTAGACTCAGATATATTTTATACATCGTATCATTCTTTTGAAATGCATCTTAATGTTCATAGTACACGTCATATGTCATCGCCATAATCTTATTATATAGATTTTACGCACCTTAGAGCGACTATTCTTAAGGCCCCTTTACAGCCATGTCACACCAACTTCATAGAACTCATAACTACACTGCGAATTCATTACCACGGGCATGGCGCTTTTTGGCCATAATTGGCCCTTGCGCCATTAAACATCAAACATTCATTCATTCATAAACGAAAACAATTGTGGTAAAGAGATCCGGGAACAGATGAACAAAGAAGTTAAATCATTGTTCTTATATTTCACCATTGCTGTGCAGTCAAGATGCCATGAAAAGTAGAACCAACATACAAGGGTTAATGTGCATCCAAAGCATGGTACATAAACATCTTTGCATTTCACAGTGATCAAAATACAGCTGCCACGGCAAGGAATCAAATACGCAATCTGGCGCTCAGCAGTTTAATGCAATAGCCATTACAGCGTGTTAAAAATTAGTTCAGAGGAGTGCATGACTAGCAAAGGCTGAGAAAAGGGTAGCTGAACTGAACACATTCAGAATTTTATTTATACTTGACACTGTGTCAAGATGGCAATAGATGAATAAGCATTTCCATTGGTGCAGCAGTGTTGTGGCCATGTTAGAGTACTACCAATCGGGTGAAAAGCTGTGTTTTAATTTTATACATCTGTACATTTGCATGCATGCTGTGGTGGTGCATGTGAAGGGGTGTTTAATAGTGCATAGCAGCTGGTGGGTCACTGGAAGGGGCTAGTCGTCTCCTTTCTGTCAATGTGCTCCCTGACTGAATATCTACACTGGTGATCATCGCAGAGACTGGGGCTAACTGCTTCCCCTGTACCGTGACCCCCCCCCCCCCCCCATTTCTGAGGTTACTGCTTCCAGTGACGTTATCTGAAAGCTGCGACGCTCGCAACATCAGCCATACAAGAGTTCCAATGGCTAAACCTAAGAGAGACAACTTAACATGCATTGCTAGTACATTCATAACACTGACAAGAGCAATCATGTTGACTTACACTGAGTTGTTTGTGGATGTCTTTGAAGATTGGACCATTCCTTCCAAATACAATTTCACGTAGCAATTTGTAGTTTACCGATATATTCTGCATACTTACAAAGTTCGAACACATTACTCACACAGGACAATAGAGAGCAAGACATTTAACTAAAGTAGACTATATTAAGCTGCATTAGTAATGTTCTGCATTAGAACATTACTAATGCGGTTTTGCACACACAACATGAGTTTCAAGTGAAATGTATACATACAATATGGCTGTGCACAGCATCCCTAATCATGTGTATGAAAAAACTTATGCAAGCCGACATTGCAGTATGCCATTACAGTTAGCACATGCACGTGCACACTGTAATCACTTGCAATTCATGTTCCAGAAAGTTGAAAGTCTGCTGTGCAATGGTCCCAAGATCATAGTTGTCCACGATTGTTCTCAGGCAGTATGCAGATTGAAGGAAATTTTGCACAGTGTTTTGTTAGTTAAATTGTGTATATTGATGTAAAAGCAAGTTTAGCTATGCTGCATCAGGGCTTTTGCATTTTGGCTGACTTCAGCAAGATTATTTTATTTAACAAAGTTTAATTTGGGCATAATTGAGTTCCTAGATTGCTGGCCTTTGTACGGGAGCTGTACTTAGTGATCTAACATTATACAATGAATAATCATGTTTTCTTTTTGAAAATAAGATACCTTGGTATTTCCAGCCCCACACAACACTTATTCGTAATAATTTTAATCAGGTTTCAAGCTATGCAGCGTTCTGACATTCCGATCTGCACACTGTTAACCAAGGAGTTCCACAGGTTTCTTCCTTAGCTAAACTGCCTTTTATGTATTCATACAACATTGGTACAACATTGGTACTCAGATCCTGCACATTATATCTTAGTGTGATAAAAACCAACAAATAAATTATATGGAAATCAGCTTTATGATTTGTCACATTCATAAAATTTGCTTTTTTCGGCCATGCATGTTTATATAGATTCAGGCATTATTAGCCCTTCCGTTATTTCATTTCTTGGTGTTGTTTTGACGAACATGTTAAAGCACTTACAGTAAAAGCTTTCACATTTGGTGTCTCAATAAATTTTTCTTAATATTAGGTAGTTCATGTTACAAGCACATGTTATAGTTATTTATACAGTCACCACTGATCTGTACAGTCACCACGACTGTTTACAGTCTAGGGGCAGCACATATGTGTACCCATCTGAATCGTTTATATCAACTACAGAATCACTTTGCATCATCACATTTGATGACCTCAGGACTCAAAAACTACTCGTGTATTACAATATTGGTATCCTTTGTTTTTCAAGTTAGCGGTGCTCATTTTCCATCTGTGTAGCAAAGACATTACAATATCCCTCAAGCTCCATAGCCTCAAAGCACCTCACAAATACACAAATACAATTAGCTTTTCAGAGTACCATTATTTACTGCTACCTAGAGTTAACATTAATTATGGAAAACAAAATGCTTTTTTCCATTCTATCTGGAACGCATACCTATAACCCTTAAAATGCCTCATACTATATCAGTATTTAAAAACACTTAATTTCTTTGACAATTTTATCTTTAACAAATTTTGGAATGACTATATTAAACTTTTTAATGTTTTCTGCACTGGCCGCTGTACTGTTATATTCACTCTGTATTCACACCCAATAATTTATGTATTTCACGTTTTATTGTAAGCTGTTACCTAGTTTGCCATTTCTGCACGTATAGTCACTGCACCTTTGTTTTTGGCACTGTACATACTACTTGTTTTGTGAATAACTGCCTGCTTACTTTTTGGGTGCATATCCTGTACATGCAATCTCGTGAGGCCCTTAATATGGTATTCTTCCATGGGACCTTCCGAGAAATTTTTTTAACGTAATTATTTGTGTTGATAATGGTCAACAAAATCTCAAAAGGCCCCGAGTGAGTCAGTGTCTGTGCCGTGCCCACATGTATAAATAAATGTGGCGGACAGCAGCTGGAGGCATTGCCTTGGAACCTGAACTGCCAAAGTTAGCAGCATTGAATGTGATTAATTAGTTTCACTTGAAAGCAAACCCAGCTCCAAGCAAAAGCTCTTTACGAGAAGGAAAAAGCGTTAAATTACTGCAAGTGCTTTGCTCCTTGGGCTCGTTGATGCAGTGCACACGACAGAAGCCAGACAATTAGCAAAAAGTTTATTGTCAATGAACTGTACAAATGAAAAAAGAAAAAAAAAGAAACCTTTATATCACCACTTATTTGCACAAGAAAAAATATGGTCCATTTGTATTCATCTGTACAGGAAAAAGTGCAAATCAACGTGATACTTCTATAAATTGTACAATGTGGAAGTGCTTCCAGCCATCTGATGGAGCACAATTCCATCTTTATGGTGCTTTGTCTTGGGACAGAGATGTCCACATTATAACTAACAAAGATGACTCAAGATAAAACTTCTGTTCCCAAACTAAACAGCTTGAAAACATAGCACATTTTGTTTTAGGGCTCTGTTTTCCACACAGGAAAAACTATGATCTGTAGTCATATACATAAATATAGATGCACAGTAGCATTGCCAATCTCTTGTTGCATTCCTACATTGAAACTTATTGCTACGACGCTTATACATCAAGATTCACATGCAAAGATGTGAATGCAAGCTGCACAGTGACAACCACACTTATAGAGAACACAGCCCCTCAGCATGTCTTCTTCTTGCCCATTAAAATGCAAAATGAATGTCGTTCACAGAAAGGCAAAACTATGTGTGCTAACTGGATATCACCTCAGATGCTGTCCATGCCATGATGCTATGTATGCTCTTAGATTAAAACAATGCGCACATCTTTGTGGCAGCAAGGATGTTCACAGATAGCTGTCTTTTGAAACCGTGATAACACTATCGATCTATTAATTGTTTTGTCCCACAAGCTGGAATAGAGGGATGCTGGAGCGGAAAACTCTGGGCTCCTTTCAAGCACCTTAGGTTTTGTGTTCTGCACCAACCTAAATGCAGTCTAAGCCACCATTTTGTGCTGAGCAGCAGAACGCCACAGCTGCAGCATTGTGATCGCAACTGCAATGTATAAAAGAATATATATTTCAAAGGGTCTTAAGTTAGCATACTTATGTCTTCCTTGTTGCAAGGCCAATTAATTAGTGGTGCACAAGTGCAAACCTACAGGCACTTGTCATTGTCAACATTGTCACACAATATATAGAAACATTCTAAGAGGCAAACTATAAATGTGGTATGTTTTTGAATGAAATGTAAACAGTCATATTACTGCAACCTATACCTTACTGTTGACCAGTGCACTAAGTGCATCAACAACATCAGGCAAAACGCCATGCACACCTAAACCCCAAATTTCGGGCATAACAAAGTGGCATAGTCCCCCACGGGACAAACAAAAAAGCATTCTTCTGAACACAAACCTCCACTACTTCTACAACTACCAAAGATAGCAAATAATTTCATTCCCACTGACGATAAAAGCTAAACAAAAAACAAGCACACAGGTGAAATGTGGCCAAGTTTTTATTTATATGTGTAGGCACCAAAGGATAGCTTGGTCCCTACACAACATAATAGTGTCCAAGGGTGGTAATCTTAGACCACAAAATAATTTCAGCAAAAGTGAGATGGCAAGGCGCATTTAGTTTTGAAGATGTGCAATATTCTGCAGACTCTCTTTTATCTAGAGACATCACATTTAAACTGATCTAGATATTGTAAGACAAAAAAATTTGTATCTAGCATAAACTGATGACATAGCTCTCTATATAATGTAATTTAAGCTTTTAAGCTTTACAGTGGTTCTAGGTGCTTAAGTTGCATGGAATGCTTAAGAAATGTCATTGTGTAGATGCTCTAACAATGATTCATCATAGGCCAATGGCATTTCTGCTTGACTTGTTCATAACTTTTAAGTCAAGGCAGAGTATTCTAATGGTACATTATAAATTCAGGCATCAGCACACTGCAGTTTGGTACCAACAATGCACATGCAAAAGCGCAATTGCTTTTATTGGAATTTGCACCTTATAAGTTTCCCTTCTCATCTTCTGTGAGACAGTTTGTCAATATAAATCCAAGCACAAAGGATTGTATGTGCATACGAAATGTAAAAAAGTCAGGCATGTAAAATGTAATGATGGATGACAAGCTGCTTATGAAAATAACTGTTTGAGGAGAAAAAAAAAAGTGCTAACAGGGTAAAGGGATGAGATACCGCCCCTGTCACAAGTGACTGATGCACTAAAAGCATGGGCATGTCTATGAGCACAAAGCCTTGCATGTGCTCTTACACCACCACTTGCAAAATCCAGCTATTTTTGGCTCTGCATGGTTGATGATGCAAGCAGTCAAAAAGAAAAAAGAAAAAAAAAAGAAACAAAGGTAGAAAACAAGAAGACAGCATCATAGTGAATGGAAACTGCTTTAAATCCTTTAACACTACCAAATGAAACTTTATGAAGGAACAAATGTAGTGTGTGTAACTCGTGCAGAGCTGCCAAAGGAGCTTAAAAGGCATGATGAAGCCTGCACACATACATCTATGGAGAGTGAAAATGAGGAGGTGAGGTGCAGGACCACTGACATTTATTCAGCACAACTCTGCACTAATCAACCGATTTAATTTCTCCGGGTTCGAACCATTGCGAAGAACAATTGTCCCCACCATGTGACACATACAGTAGACTCCCTTAAATTTGACCCTCGCAGGACTATAAGTTCTGATCACACTATCCGAAAGGTTGAATTAATGAACGGTGGCAAAATGAATGAATTCAAATCTTTTGTATTACTTGAAGTAGTCTGACTACATTGACAGACTACATCAATGCAACATTACAATAGCTATACATGTCGTTGTCGGCCAGTGGCCTACAGACGTCAACACTCTTGTCTGTGCTGACAAAATCGTTAACGAGACTTTGCCTAGGGCACAGTGCCAAGTCGTCATCACTGCAGGGCACGTTGCTGTCATCACAGAGGTCGCCTAGGAAATAAGGAGTGCCGTCTGCTGAATTTACTGTTCTTTAAGGTTTTAGTAACTGCTGCATGCATGAGGGGGGCCGGTGCTAATTTCAATTAACTGAAGCGACATGCTTTTGCGTTAAAACTAAACAAATTTTTCTTACATAGCCAAAGTACTGTTCTTCACCAGAATTTTTCAGGGCATTGGAATTAAGCGAATAAAAGTCTAATTAACTGAGGTCAAATCAATGGAAGTCGACTGTACTTGAGTTGCATCTTGAGTTGCAACTCTATGGCTATGAGTGCTATAAAAGAGAGAGAGAGAAAAAACTTTTGGCCATGGAGTGACGACCGTTTCATGTGCAAGCCTAAAGGGCAAGTGAAGGCTGCACAATTTCCAATTGCTTTGAAGGTCACATTGCTTCTTTTAAGACTACTTCAGCCAGCCACACTCTGGCAGCTGCATTCAAGTTGTTCTGGACTGTACGTGGCTTCACTCTACCATTCACCCAGCCAGAACGCCTTAGGTGTGCAGAAAATATGCCTTCGTGCCAGCAAATTGTGTGTGTGTGCTTCAAAACTCCTCTCTTGGGCAAGGAAGAAAAAAATACACAGAGCAAGACAGGAAAAATGGGCTGCAGGCATGACAGTGGCTGCTGCCACTTTGGACCGCCAGCTTTTTACAGTACCATGATTTTATGCACCATGCCCACTGTTCTTCATGTGCAAGTGCTATGTACATGTTCCAGCCATACCACCTAGCCCACGTATGCCTCCCTCATCCACTAGCGACCAGCACATTGGTCATTTAAACAAGATGTCCTTGCAAGTCTCTTCACCAAACTTTTCATTCACTCAGATAGAAAAAAAAAAAGTGCTATGCATATACATTATATATATATATATATATATATGTATAAAAACGTTTCTCAAAGAGTTGAATCTTGAATTGGCACTGCTTGCTGCAAAAGAAAGGGTGCCCTCCATCTTCAGGCAACTCTTTTTTTTTTTTCCTCTTAAGGACCAGCCCTGCAATAAATAGTAGGGGCAGGGGCAGACTTTCAGACAACACCAGCAAATCAAATTCACTAGAACAGTAGAACTCCTGATTTCATGGTTAACAGATTGCAATAAAATTTTACAACCACTGAAAAACTTGAACGAAGGATCGAACATGACATTTAATAAGCTTATGTTATAGTTGAACAGCCTATATTAAAGTTCAATGCATTTTCCACACTGCATGTATAACAAGTATACAAGGAGGAGGGATGGAGCAGAATCAAGTGACCCTGATTCCCTTAAATCAATTATGTGACTAGATAAGTTGAAATTTCTTCTTGAATATGGTAATTACAAGCACGAAAACAGCATATTACCAATACTTTGACACTTCTTTTACCGATAATTTGACATAGAACATAGCAATATACTGAGTGTTACACAAATAGGAGCAGCAGCTATTGACAACCCTAACAGCTAATCCACTGGCTTGTTTTGGCTGAAATTTTGCACAGAGGCAGCATTCCGCAGTGAGTTCACTTTAATACTAGGTTTCCGTGCATTACTTGCCCTTTCTTACTTCATTACTTGCCGCAACAAATTTGAAGCACATGCCATTTGTTGCGATGCCACTCCAAAAATATCTATTTCACTACAATGGCGGCATCATCTGTCATTGCTACGGGCAAAAAGGTGGCTATTTCACCATAGCAATGAGAGATGGTGCCATTGCTTCATTGCAGTGAAATACAATTTTCCTTTCGGCATCACTGCACACAACACGCACTCAGATTTATTGTTGCAAAAAAAGTAAGTAATGCACGAAAATGTACCATTAAAGTGAGCCCACTGTGAAATGCTGCCACTGTGCATAAATTTCAGCTTAAGCAAGCTATTGGTTTAGCTGGAAGGGATGTCTGTAGTTGGTGCTCCTATTTATGAAACACTCTGTATATATAAAAACCATAATCATAAATAATTATTGTGGGATATATCAGGGAACAATGTAACAGTGAAGTAAAAGGAACAACAACAAAACAATGACTTACAGGGAGTGTGGGCTAAACCCAGTTTGCCATCGATTTAGTAGAAATCTGATCAACACCTTAAGTTTGCCTGTGACAGCTCAAACACTTTGGCCAGTGATAACAGACGGTGATCACTGTTGCACCGTCAAAGCCACTACAAGTATGCTTGAAGCAATGTGATGTTTTATGGATTGCAAGATTTAAACTGAAAACTATATGGCTATGATTGGGCTACTGCGACTGCTTACCTGAGAGAGAAATGTGCCAAGGCCTAATGTAGCTGTGCTCCATTCCATACAATCTGCGCTTGTGCACCCTAAAAGAAAGAAAAAAAAAACAATAACAGAAATAAATACGAAGGCCCCGTCCATGTTTAGCATCTGTGTTTAATATCGCGAAGAAAGCTTTGAAACGTGCATCGCAGGGGACGTATTCTGAAACGTTTGCCGCCGCGAAAGTTTCGCCCTGGCCACGCCTCTGCCGTTGCGGCGCGCGCTGAATGGCTGCTTTGACAAAACCGGAAATTCACTTGCGCCACCTAAATTTCCGGTTTTTTCAAAGCAGCCATTCAGAGGCGCCGCAACGGCGGAGGCGTGGCCAGGGCGAAACTTTCGCGGCGGCGAACGTTTCAGAATACGTCCCCAGGTTAAAGAAGCAATATTAACTTGCAGGTTAAAGATGCAATGTGAACTGAAATTAACAATACATTTCATAAATGTAAAGCTTTTGGCATTTTTCAAAAGACTTAATGTTCCTAAGCCCAATGTTGGAGCATAGCAGTCAATGCATGCTGCATGCATTGCACTTCATACTGACAAGTGTAAAAAATTACGGTTGAAAATTTTTCTGTACCCCAGCAACAATAAAAGTGAAGCGATACAAATGGGTAGCTTAGAAAAAATGCTTATGCTGTAGAGTAGGCTGAAACATTCAGACTAAAAGGTGTGTATTTCTCATCATCTCTATGGCCTCACCTTAAATGCTAGCACCAAAATACAACACAAGCAAATAGTATTTTTTTATTTTTTTTCTTTTAACATTTCCAATGCTGGCTAATAATGAAAACAATATGCCATTTATGTCCTGAAGTGATCACAGGTTCTGTTTCTAGAAATCAAACTCGCATATTCTGGTAATATTCCCACTTTATTTCCTACACTCATCCACTAGAAACACTGAAAGTGACCTCAAAATTGTTTAAATGATTGGATTTAATTTTCCAAATTAACACAGGGGCTCTGAGAGCCACTGAGCGAAGGGCTCTGTATTAATTGTGACCATCCTGTGTTCTTTAATATGTATCCAAGGCTCAGTACAGAAGCATTTTTACATCCCACACCATTACAGTATTGTGTTTGTAAACTGCTGGTGCCAATGCCAAATGTACTGGCATGCTAAGGCTTTGTCAGCTGTAAGATTTCTGCACCAGGAAGTGACATTTTAAACTTCACACGTGTGGCTTCGAAGCTTTTCTAGCTTGCTCTCAGAGACTGATGGTCTTCCCCTGCTGGCATTGGCTAAAGCAGTCAAGTTGGTCACCATTAATCTAGGTTTATTCATGTCTTTGCTGTTTCCTAACTTGTCTTCAATGCAATGTGTTTTTGCCTGCCTTGAATCCCCAAGCTACCCCCTTTTCTGCGCTTTTATGAATGCAATGTACTCACCCCTTGCAAGTTAGCACAGCAGTTCTAATTTCCTTTATGTTTTTCACACAAGCAGCAACTAGTGCAACACACGTTTTCCTACAGAAAAGCTGCACGAAAGCTTGCTTTGATGCGAAATTACTAGTTGTTAGTAAAGCTGTCCCACAACTGACCTGCTTCTCCCAACGTTCTCTCTGTGACACTGCTGTTTTCATCTCCCTTGCAGCTAACTGCATTTACAAGACTTGCGAAAGTCTGGAAACTGCTTGACAGTAATATGTACTTCTCTCAAAGGGGCAAGTTTAGAGCCCTCAAGTGAGGGCACTGTACCATTAGTGGCACTAGCTGTAGAATGCACTCACAGGTGAGCACGTCCATCAAACATACTCTGCTTCGTCAAAGTGTGTAGCCTCAATAGCAGTGCTTCAAAAATAAATAAAGTTGTCATTAGAATTATTCCCCTATGTTATGGAAGGGACCTCAGACAAAAAGCTACAGTCAGTAGCTTGACTGGATCCGGTGCTCCTGGTTACACTGCATATGACATGGGAGGAGGAAAATCCCAATACATAACAGCGAAATTAAATGTATGCACAAGTGGAATAACACATTACATAGTATGCCCATGCACTTAAGTCTAAAAAAATAAAACAAATATAAATACACATACAATATTCATTACTAAAAAAAGAACACCAGAAATAAAAGCAGAAAAGCATAAATACTACGCGTGAACGCAAAAAATATGTACTTTCAACAAAACATACATATATGACAAAAACAATAAATGTTTTCAAAGAGTGCATTAGTTAGATCACAATTAAAAGAAGAGAAAAGAATGACATCAATGAATGAGGCAAAGAACAGAACTTGTAGCAGTAGCACACTGTTCACTAAACATCACTCTGGAAAAAAACTTCATAAATCATCCGAGTTTCAAGTACACAAAGCTAGGAATACATTACTATAATGCTTTACACTATTTTGGTATTCGTGAGCAAGGGTAAAATTCTACAAGTGTGAAAACTTTGAAAGATTAAAGAAGCATCACTGGTACATTACTACTAGCACTTGCTATATTGCCCCATTTTAAAATGCATCGATTTTGTTAATGGTGAAATAGGAAGTTGTACCTCAAATTATAATACTTTTTCTGGCAGCACATATAAGAGTTTGCAGAGCACTCTAGAAATTCTTGCTGAGTTGTTAAGTATGCTGTCTAGATGTGAGTTCCAGATTAAATGCGTGACACATGGTCAGCACTAATTGAGAAACCACTTTATTGTGACTACAAATGTTATAAGCCTTTTTGCTTATGGAAATTCCATTCTTCCTCTGCTAAAAAAAAGCCATCTCATTTTTTAGTCATTGACACTTCACCATTCTCAGAACTTGCAAATGTGCAGTGTTCGCTTGGGTGTTGAATGCAAAGTCGTCTTGTCTTTACTCACTATGATTGACCATGGCAATGTTATTTTCTAAGTATTGCCTATATACCAAATACATAACATGCTGGCTGATTTACCAATCCACAATGCCACCAATTCCGAATTATACTTTCATTTCCCATCTAGTAACACCGCCAAAGTGGCATTCACTCAGAGTGTCACTATATTTGCCCATCTGACTGGGGTATTATACAGGTGAATTCAGATAATAAAGTCACAATGAAAACAATAACAAACAGCTGCTTTTAGTCACAATGCAATGAAGTAAGCTTGGCCATTTCAAGTCCCCAGTGACTTCAGTAATTCTCAACTGCAGCTCGTTACTTACATAAAAGATGGGACAGACTACATGACATGTTGTTAAATGGCTATATGTGTTTCTCTTTGGATAACTAATTGAAGCAGTCTGCTATGACTTTAGCGACTGAGTGTGATAATGCACTTGTATCTACAAATGCAGTGTTGGTGCCCACATTAGCACGATTCCCTTTTTTTCATAGTTAGAATAGCAGTAAACAAATGCATTTTTTATAGCTGGTCACTTACTTAACACAACTGTATAACTGCTGTGTGCAGGGCAATAAGATGGCAATGCTTAAAACACAGACAAACAATACGATCATGATGAAATTGGGCAGCTGCAGGCAACTAATCAGATTGCACAAAGCTCAGATAGCAGACTGGCATTAACACAAACACTGCGACTGTCAACCTTTAATCCAATGGCCATGCTGTGAAAGGCACAAAATTTGTATTTAGCATGTCTAACGTGCCAATGGCTCTGCCTGGGATCCCACAGTAGCTGACCTAGGCTCCCCCACTTGCAAACACTGCGGGGCCTATCCAGTAAATACACCTTGCGGAAGTGCCCTGCCAACTCAATCTTCAGAAAGACAACACTTCTTAAACTACCAACCAACCAGCATCCCAGCAGCTGAGGGGAGTGGACCACTCCCCCCAGAAAGTTTGATAAGCTGTGGTGGTCACTTCTGGTGCAGCACGTCAAGAACATGCTGGGCCAGAAGGGCCGAACTGGGGCTTTAGTTCCTTTGGGACTAATATATGTTATTTATCTCTCGCGCTCTGTCTCAACAAATGCAGGTCAATAGCTCAATAGCAAACATGAATCAGCAGTGTGGATCAGTAGCTCAAGGTGGGGATCTTTACCTGAGGAGGCGGCTCCCCTCGAGCCACAGAGCCTTGCGCCTGCAGCCTTCGTACATGACAACCCTGGCACAGCAAGTGGCCATCCAGTGGGTAGCACCGCTTGTCCCGCTCATCTGTCAGCTGCAGGCTGCACTCCTGAAATGTCAGTACACCACACTACCCTGAGCATGCAACTGGGGATATCCAAACAGTAAAATTTCTCTACGATTTCAGAGATATATGTTTTTTTTAAATATGAGCTTTGTATATCGAATTGTACACAAATTATTATTCTGGCTTCTAAATCTAAAAAAGGAAACACGGAGATCAAAGATAGTTAAAAAATTATGCAAATCGAATCCACTGTGGGAATCAATGTTATGCGAAGCATTTTACAGGTAGCTAGCTTTCCAGCCCCGTTTGGGGTCCTAGACGCACCAACATTTTTGTGAATATCAAGCAATTGTGTATGTGTGAGAAAACAGTGACGATAGTATGATGGCGATCACATGACTACTTATTTTTTGTACTTCTATGTAGAAACACCACAATTTCTTTCATTACAAATTGGGCCGATCCTTATGGCTGTGCAATTTAACACGTCTCAACGCACTAGCAGCCATGCGGAAAAAATATGCGAAACCAGCATGTTTCTCACTTGCATTTCGTTCCCGAGTTTGTGGCTGAAGAGAAACTGGCGTGCACACATGCTGTTGCTCATGCTAGGTGTAGCGCCGCATATCCAAGACATTCGAAAGAGCTAGTTTGCGTTGGCACAAGAGAAGTATTCGTTTGATGATTGTGGCCTAAAGATGAGAAAATTGGGCTGCTGCACTGGAGGTTGACCCAACCATCAGACACTTGAATTTCTTTTTATAGAAGAGGCCCGGAACGATGCGACACAGGAACCTACATACTGCCAGATGCATGGGATGAGCTAAATAATGCTTCACATTAAAACAATCAACTTTCTTTCATACATGCAATGCCACTTGGAAGTCTGTCCAACTGGGCATCTTGCAAACATGTAACTAGTGAAAGATAAACACAGTTTCTGGTGAAAATCTTGCATGGCAGGCAGGCTTTAACAATCTTAGTAACCAAGACATTCAGCCATAATTGAATATTCTAAAAAATACCAAATTTTTTAAATTGAATACTGCTATTTGAGACGGAAGTATTTAGTTTGTATTCCAAGTTTTTTAGCATTTGCACACACCCACATGCAACCAAACCTTGCCGCTCGGTGCATACCAGTGGCACCAGATGAGTGGCGGCTTTGGGTGCAATTTATCACTGTAATCAAGCAAATGTGAACTGCAGATGGCAGTGAGTGCACCAGCAAACATTCTAAAGGTGGGAAGGTTATCACTGGCACCTCCTTTATATGCCAACTGCATCGAAGTTTAACTTGGGCTAAATTGGTTGTGAGTGAGTAGTACATACCACTGAAGCAATCTTGGCAAAGACGCAGTGCTCTTAACTGTATAATTTTCTTATAAGCAGCCTCTAAACATCACCTAAGCAGACAACACATACACTTCGTGTTGATGACTATGACGTAAGTCCGAGCAGCCATGGGTGCTGCCTTATCTCAGAGGTCGTGCCGAGGAGTCGTGCATTCTAGGTCATGCGTCACTTCCAGTGAGCGATAATGATGGTGTGTGTTGTTGTTGTACGGCTATTCCTGCTAGCTTTGCGTGATGCTTTTACTCGGATTTCAAAGATAGATTTTCACGGTGGTTCTTCTGTATCTATATACTGTATTCTATCTCTATTCCATCTTAATCTAGGCTTTTAACTTGGTCCCAAATTTTATTGCAGCTGGCCTTTAATCTTTAGAGTGCCTTCAACATCCCTGATGTGAGACACTGCATGGGAGACACGTGACCACAGACACAAAGCCTCGCTGAAGTATGGCAAACCAAATGGTTTATACAATTCTACTTCTTTGGAAATCTTACTGTTATGAGAACTTTCAGTACCACCAAAGTAAAATGTATCATAATGTCATTATGTACAGCAGGTTTTTATGGTGCAAGACAATTCATCTAATGACTTTTTTTTTCAATCTTGCATTCCTCCATACTGATGACCATGCAGTCCCTCACGAAATAATGTGTGCCAATGTTGCAACAGATCTTCAATTTGGCCTTAATTTTATTGGTGTTGAATGAAGCATGGTACATGGTACTAAGCATTAGGAAACGTAAACGATACACGTGGCAGGAACTTATTCCCACCTGCTGCCTACTTCAGAAGTCCACTTCAGCCTCGTACTTTGTGACAAGTATTTAAGCATTGACAATATAAGGTCTAGTGCCACACAGTTAGTGAAGCTAACCAAGTGCTATGACATTAGGTAGGTTTAACTGGGCGACTCAGTGAGCTAGCTACAAAGAAAGAAGACTCTTTAAGAAATGTTATTGTACAAGCACCAATTGTACAAGTGGTACAAATGTTATAATAAGCATCTGTACCATTTGAACAATGTACTTTTACAATGGAATTTTTTAAAGAAACTCAATACACCAACTATAACAGCTGATAACAACTCAATCTGCATCGAAATGCTATGGGAGGACAATGAGAATACGTAGTGCCACCAAATCTTTTCTTAAACGAGCATGCAGACAAAGTTTTCTCATTATAACAAGTGGCCAATGAACCAGTAGTTACATAATGAAGCCTCAATTACTTCAGCAGGCAATAATAGGCATTCTCACTTTCAAATTCGCATTTGATGTATGAGGCACCACTAGGAAGGTGAGGCAAATCGCAGTTCAGTACTTTTGATACACTGAACTGGCATTTGCAGATACTGCCACAGCAGATTATTTGGTTACCTTTTATTTTCACTGCTTTTCATGTATCCTGCGCCACTACATTAAACAAATTATCTGTATTCTGTTATGCTATATATGTTATGTGTAATATTTTTCTCACAGTGAAATGTTATATTCAAACTGTGTGTATTATGTTCCATTAAGAATGCATTTTTGGATCTGTAACACTTCAATTCACTGTGTCACTTGGTGCAGACCAAATGTTTTTATTGTAACTCCTAGCGGTAATGACCTCGGGTGAAATGTAGGTAACAAATGAAAAAGAAGGGATATGCTCCGCATTCCTAAAAAAAAAGTGACAGTGGATGGTCTTATCCCTTATGGAATATAAAAAAATTGTTAAGCACTGCAAAAATCTACGTAAGAAAGTACACAAAAGCACTGCATGAAAAGCATCCCTCTCAAGTTCTCACAAGCTTTTAAATGTTGCATGAACACCAACCAAGTTGGAGTAAAATGCCCATGTAAGAATTCACATTACCTCACAAACATAGCAATCCACATGGAAATCCTTGTCCATTGAAACAACCCGAACAGTTTCATCTGTTCCCTGTACAAATGAATAATGTACCATAATGAGTACAAATGGTGCTGCAAGACAAAAGGCAGACAGACAGCTTACCTCCACAGGTGTAATTGCCTTTCCACAAGCTGCACACTTAGGTGCGAACATTCTGTAACAAGAATAACAACAATGAAACTAGAGAAACACATCCTGTAGAAGTGAATATGTGCATGTCACCTAAGTGCTAATGTTCAAAACAAGTGGTACCATTAATTGTGTCTCTAAGAGGCCCAGAAACACATTATCTTTAAACCTGAGCAACATTCTCAAATATATGTAGCACCTTTCAAGGAAAAGAGCATTGTTTACTTTCCCCATTCCCTTCATCAATTCCTTCCAGCTGGGGCGGTGCCAACATCAATGCCCCTCTCTTTTCCTTCTTTCTGTAGTGTGCTAATTCTTTCTGCAGTGTGCTAATGGTAACCTTTCAAGGTTGTTGTCTCACAAAGGTGCCCAAGGGTGACGAAGCAGCGGTGAGAGGATGGGCGGGACTAACAACTGCTGCTTACTGGTTTAATGGTTCTGGAAGGGAGGGTGTGCATGTGTACGTGAGCTTTCCCTAGCAATTAATTCTTGGTCATACTAAAACAATCTCCCAATGGCCAGTGTATATGGGCTATCGCACCTGCTGCAACATCATCTTTGATGCCACATAGGGAGGAAAAGAAGTGGGTGGCCTTGAAAGCTGCAGGAAGGGACAAGCAATCTAATATAGAACACTGTAGGCTCCTTACTGCATGCAATGGAATAAAATTATTCTAGAATGCTCACAGCAGCAGTGTCTACAGATAGGAAACATTTTCTTACTGTGTTCAAAAAGTGTTTCAGTGCCCTTTTAATAAAACCAAGCAAACATACTATTTCTATGCACATTTTTATTAACATGACTTCAGGTAATGTCTTCCCTCAACAGCAGATTGCTCACACCTGACTTGGCACACTGTACCCAAGCACTTGTACATATGCC
This sequence comes from Dermacentor albipictus, assembly GCF_038994185.2. Taxonomy (NCBI): domain Eukaryota; kingdom Metazoa; phylum Arthropoda; class Arachnida; order Ixodida; family Ixodidae; genus Dermacentor; species Dermacentor albipictus. The sequence continues at coordinate 210,832,699 of NC_091821.1, read as the reverse complement.
CACCCCAATACAGACCAAAATTTAAGTGCTTCTAGGGGGGCAAGCATTTCTTGCCAAGGACTGATGGAACTGGTGGAAAGAAGGAAAGAACAACTGCGGCAGTGCTCAGCCTGTTCTTATCGCATGCTTGCTGCCAGTGTTTGCTCGCCGTGGCTTTTTCGTCAGCTGCCCCATCATCAAATTGGCAGCCCAGCATGGGCTTCGCTGACTGCTGGCAACTGGGGTTGAGAGTGCGCCTGCTCTAAACAGGTGCAAGAGAGCAATGAATTCTGGTCTGCAGGAAGTGGCAGCACAGTGTACACAGACTTGGGTTAAAATTTCTATCCTTTCTTCCCGGACTTTGATTCCTCCACTTTTCTTCAAGAATTTTATCTAGAGGTTCACAGGAAGATGTATGCTTGAAGCGATAAACAATGGTCAAACATGGGATGTCTCTGGCGCAGATGTTTCGGCAAGGGGACTTGTCTTGATATGGAGAACAAGTCCCTTTGTTTCCACCAGCGGTGCCCCTTGTTCTGATTACTGTTAATGACTTACAGCATGTTATGCCACACCAAAAGTGCAAACTGAGAAATCATGTCATGAAAATTAAAGTTATGGACAAATGCTTGTTCCACTGGATTGGCATCTAGATCATGGGCTTTCTAATATTGACACTTATGTTCAGCATTTACAACTTTATACACTAATCAGTGCATCAGTACATAAAATTTAACTTCTAAAAGAACTTGACATCACTGATTAGGTCTTAGGTCGAGAACTTTGCTACTGTGACAGAGTTTTGTGCTGCACTACATGCAGGCCACAAAAAGCTGAAGTAATGTTGGTTATGTGTACATGGTAGTCTTACGCATATTGTCTACAATGGGTCTTTTCAGCCTGCTTTGAATATGAATTAGCCGTAAGTTTTCAGTACAGAACACTTTCTGCTGAATACTGTTGCAGCATCTTAGATATTTCACACTGTATTTGAAGCCTATTGTCCATCCCCTACTGTCACGTATCTTATAAGGAAAGAATGCCGCAATCTTATCACCACTGTGGCTATGTACCAATGTATGCTTTAAACTGCATGGCTGTATCAGCTATACATACACTGCTCTCGAAGGTAAGAATCCAATATGTATGCTCTTATCTTCCAGTGATGATGGTCTGCCGAAGCACAAGTTTATACAACTTTTGACACTGTTTTAAGGGACTTCCATATTGAAAAAACCTATAAATGCCATAACATACACACCTGCAAACACCACATATCATTTTGATTTATAAGCATTCTGTATGAGACCTAATAAAAATCAATACAATGTACTGTATTATAACTGTACTAAAGGCACTAGGCATGGTGCTGGTGAAAGAAGACGACGACGAGAAGCACTTGGTTGCTCGCTTTGCCATAGCACCGAACGACCGACTCAGAAATCACCTGCCAGCTCAGGTGTGTGTGTGATGGCTTGGAGTACCATGGGCTACACAATAAAACACTTCAGGCACGCATCACAGCTAAAATTATATAGTACTAAGATGCATTACAGTACCTGCACAGAAGAGAACAGGAAAAAATGATCTCACGTGACCAGTAAAACTTGCTTATGCAAGTGACAGTGTTACAAAATGCAATTTCACAGAACGACTAACTATTGCTTGGATCAGTGTGCACCTACTAGGGGTGGGCGAATATTCTAAGTTTCGAATATGAATAGAATACATGACACTAACTACTGTATTCATATTCGTATTCCAAGATAAATTATTAGATATCTTCAAATACAGTCTAGCCCGGTTATAACGAAGCCACTTATAGCGAAAAGTGGTTATAACGAAGGGATTTCAATTGCCCATTCCCATTTTTGCACTTTCAATACATTTTGGGTCCGGTTTTAACGAAGTAAATAAGAGTGCGTCAGCGGATATAACGAAGAGATTTACTACCAACCGAAAAATAATCTTTCAATCAACACGTTTTGCATCTTTGAGGCGATTTTTTCCGCGAAAATAAGAGCAAAATTCGGCTGATGGCGTCCTTTCGTGGCGTCGCTCCGCGGGAGAGCAGACGAGACATTGCTTCCGAAAGGTTGCTCCCGAAGCAGCAGCGCAGAGGCGGCGCCTGCTGGGGACGAAGCTACCGCGATTGACGTCGCTGCAACAGCTGATGCTGCCGCCGCGACGGCCTGCTTGGAGCACCTTTGGGATTCCACTAGCGACTTGAACCTTGTGGCTGCGGGTCTAAGCCACACGGACTTCGTTTTCGCCGACGAAGACCTTGTTGCCGCCGGGGACTTCACGACTTAAGAAGTTGCCGGGAATGTCATGGAAGAGACCTTGGCGGACAGCGCCTCCGACAGCGAATGCGGCGGTGCTAGTTGTGCCCCTAAGCCGGTCACCTCCGCAGCGGCCATCGCAGCTGTTGACACGCTACGGATGTACCTCGGGAGTCCGGAGTTCGACCAGATCTTTGGTTCGCAGTTGGATGGTATGGAAGCCGCAATCCTTAAGTCCGCACTCGCGAAACGTGTTCAGGGGACGCTGGACCACTTCTTTCAGCGACAATAAATCGGTATGCCCATGTTTGCATTTTTTTTCATAGTCCACATATTACGAAATAGCGGATATAGCGAAGTGATTTCCGATTCCCGCCGACTTCGTTATAACCGGGCTAGACTGTACTTGAAACTAACCAAATATCTGGCAACAACCAACCGGTAAAGTCTGGTTACTGCTCTTCATGTGCTAAACAAGGTATTGCATATTATCAGAAGTGAAACAACAGCAAAAGTTTTCAAAGCATGAAGAAACATAGTGTACAATGCAAGTATTGCTTACGGATCTGTGGCAGAAGCCTACATGATAACCTGCGAGCTTGCTTGTAGTCTGTCGTTTAGCATTTTTGGCAGTCTAACCACTTTGATGTTTTACGCTACGACCACAGATGTTTTCGTTGCAGCTGGCCCTTTTACATACCATATTTACCTGCATAATGGTCGCACTTTTCTGTGAAAAAAAAATTGACGCAAATTCAGGGGTGCGATCATTACGCATGTTAAATTTCCCGCAAAAATATGTTTTTTCTTCATCCTGCGTTTGCTGCGGAATGACAGCAGGTCAACAAGCAGGCGGCTGCCACTGTGACAGTGCGGGACACCAAAACAAATATGTCGGCCAGCGGAGCAAGCCGAACGAGATTTTTGTTCTTCTCGTGAGTACATTACGCGCATTGAAACAGTTTCTTCCATATCAGTAATGAATAATATCGTTACTATCGGCAAGTTTGCGGCAATAATGAAGCCATCACCACTTCGAGGGGACAGAAACAGAGATGGGCGCGCTTAGCTGCCAGTGACATAGAAACACATGGCGGGCACGCTGCGAAAACTGCGGCATTTGTCTTCCCTACTATTTTCATACGGCATGCTTCCGCTATGGGTGGGCGAATATCTTAGCTGTGTTACAAGCGTCGGTGTATGAACAGGGTACACTTCTAACGTATCAGTGCAAACGGGGCCACTATCGTTGCCGCTAGCGATATGTTGCGTGCCCCCGAGTGCAAACGAGAAGAATCAAAAGGTGACTTTCTTGTTGTCATTGTTGACCACAACCATTAAAAAGCCTACAAATAATAAAGCCAAGGCAAGTTTGGTTGTAGCTTTTTTTTTTTTTTCGTGGAAGTGTGGAAAGTGATGAAAGAAATGAAATGGGGCATCTGCTCAAGAATGTTTGGTGCGTGCAGACCGCTTGGTATGTCTTCAAGAGTTGTTCGTGTGGCATTTGACAGCGACAGATGGTAAGCGCGATCATCATTAGCTAGACTTGGCACACGACATATCGCTGCGACAAGTTTGGGGTGCGATCAGTACACAGGAAAGAAAAAAAAATCTATTTTTGATGACAGAATTCAGGGGTGTGATCATTCTGCGAGTGTGATCATTATGCGAGTAAATACGGTATGTTTACACCACACAAGTCCTTCAGCAGCTTGTTTTTTGTTTTCTTTTACCATGACTTCCTATCTTTTTCCAGGAACCATTTATTTAGTGTTTTTCTAAAGCTCCATTCCATACAGCATTCATGAATTCTTAATTAGAAAATTAGTTTGCAAAAAAGCTTTAAAGATGTTGAGGGAGTATTCGTGCAGTTTTTATTCACAATTAGTCAGCTTGTGTTTAAGACTGGTTGTCTCTGATTTTTTACTAGTCAGTACAGGTATGGCATCTAATTATGTAGAAACAAATATTCGCACTGTAAATACGTATATGCATCTCCAGTTGACTATTCAGTATTCGATACTTACTATCTGTATTCAATTTGAATGAGAAAAATTTGGTATTCGCTCCTCTCTAGTGTATACTCAGTGACAGCACCAAAAATTCAGTTTCTGTCTAATCTTCTAGAAAGCATCATTTTTGTGGAAAGCGCAAATGTTTAACGGAGACACAGAAACAAGAAGACACAATAACTGGCACTCATCCTTATGCATCTCCATTAAATGTTCGCGCTTCACACAAATAATGATGCGACACCAACTAGCCCAGTCAGTTACACTCCTAGGAAGGCGCAGACACAATAAAATGCCATGAAAGAACAGCTAGAAAGAAAGAAAAAAAAAAGAGAGAACACGGAAACTGACTTGTGGTAGTCGTTGACACAGTATATCTTGTTGTCCATGTCAATTGTGAACGGGACACCATCCAAGCATTCATTGCATATGCAACAGCGGAAACAGCCAGGATGGTAAGACTTCCCCATTGCTTGCAGAATCTACAACAAGATTGCACTTTCATGTATAATGGAATATCAATGCTTTTAACAGCAAATTGGGAGAAAAAGGACCTGATCCATATATATGATGGCTTTACAAAGCAAAATGTATGCATGCTTATTCAAGTTAAAACTTTAATTCACCATCTGTTTTTAGAAATCCATGAAACTCTGCAAGTTTTCAACCATGATTAATTATGGCAATCTGCTATGCACTATTGGCGTGAAACCTGAGAATCGAAAATAAGAATAGAAACCTTTACCTTTACTGACCGGGTTGGTGTTAACAAACTAAGCCAAAACCTTAAACCTTCTCCAGATCTAGATTTGATAAATTAAAAAAATTCTACAGTGTACAGGTGTGCACTTGTCCATAATATTGTTCAAGATTTTTTGTCAATCTTTGCAGTGCTCAATCATGACCAGCGACTGGAGGTTAGGGCAGGTAATCTCCAATCTCCCGAAAACTTTCATCTAATCTCTTTTACTAGCATTTCACGTAAGATCTTAGAACACATAATTTTTTCCCATGTTGTGAACGTTTTAGAATCGGACTCATTCTTTACCGCCTGTCAACATGGTTTTAGAAAAATTTTTTCTTGCAAAACCAAACTACTATCTTTTACTAACGACTTATTTGCAAAAGATTGTTCTGGTTTCGATACTGATTCCATGTATCTCGACTTCGCTAAAGCTTGTCAGACTGTTTTTCACAACTTACTTTTTCTTAAGCTTAATGAATGACAAAAATGTTCTTTCTTGGATTAAAGCTTTGTACAAGGTCATTTGTAGTACATAGTCCTCAACAATTCTTCTTCCTCTTGTGCACTTGTAACATCTTGGGGACCACAAGGGTCTTTTCTTAGGAACCTGTTCTTTTTGATTTTTATTAATGACTAACCAGACAGTGTTCACTTTTCTTTTATTAAATTATTTGCAGATTGTGTAAACCACAAAATTACTAGCCGTGATGGCCCTTGTAAACTACAATGTGAACTTGACGGGATTTCTTCATGGTGTAACAACCGGCATAGGAATCTTAATGCTATTAACAAATGTAAATATATTCACAAATCTCGAAGTCTAAACACTAATACTAACACACTTCCTTATATCAACAATAGTGCCAGACTTGGACTCTATTAATAGACTCCTACAAGTATCTTGGGCTTTATATCACCAATAACCTCACATGGAACGCAGACATTTAATATGTGATTAACAATGACAATCGTGCACTAGGGTAGCTACGCCGTACCTTTAAAACTGCACCGAGTGAACTTCAACTAGCCCACTACAAAACACTTGTTCACTCTAAACTAGAGTATGCTTCGACAATCTGGGACCCTTCCCAAACTACTCTAATACAGCTGAAATAGATGCTTAGGGGAGTTGGTACAAGATATTTGGAATTTAGAACAGCGCAAAAGACGGAACACCAGTAAAAGAAGGATGAAGTAAAGGAAGTAAAAGAAGTGCCCTGTCTATGTCCTTCTTTTACTGGTGTTTGTCTTTTGCATTGTTTTAAATTCCAAGTAGTCTAATACAACTCACTGAAAGTATTCAAAATAGTGCTTCTCGTTTCCTATTGTCTAATTATTCTCCTTACACCACTGCTACATCTATGAAGCTTACCATAGTTTACATGATCTCTCACCCCGTCGTATATGTGCATGATTGTGTCTTTTTCATAAGGTCTATAATGTCAGCCCCGCTCTAAATGAACTTATGACACGTCCGTCATATACATCATCCCGTTGTGATCACAAACTTTAAGTTGGTGTACCGCCTTATCGAACAAAGTTGTGCTACGATTCCTTTATTCCAAGAGCAAGTCTGGATTGGAACTGCCTGCCTGCTTCCATCACCACTATTTCAGAAAATTCAAGTTTCAGAACAGCCGTAAACAACACCCCCCCATTGTGTTGAAACTTTAATACTGCACATGTATGTCTGTTGTTCATGTATACCGCTCCTTTCTGTATAGCCTTCGGGCCTGGAAGGTATTATAAATAAACAAATAAATAAACAAATAGGCCTTCCACGCTGATAGCCTCACGCAACATGCTGTCAAGTGCATCCACAGCAGCTGGCAGCATGCCTAGACGACAGAGCTGTAAATCCTATTGTTAAATGCTAACTGGTGTCCTTACCATTTCCATGATCAAGTGTCCACACACTGCACACTTCTCTGCAGTTTGCTGAAAGCCAGAGTACTGCAAAAAAGGCAGAAGAACGTGAAGCCAAAAGTTTGTGAAATTACGGTAAAAACTCACAAGTGAAAAGAAATTGAATGAAAGTGTACATTAAATGTGCCTAATGCACAACTAGATTGATTTACATTAGTCATTTTCAGCTCATTGACGAGATTGCTGAAATGTGCATGGCCACTGGTGCCGTGCTATGTGGCAGAAACACCAGCATGCTAGACTCAGGTGGACAGCACCTGTTTATCAATTCCTGCACGGATATTACGGTATGCAGAATGTGGCATGTACGCAGTGTCATTTAATCACAGTCATGCAGGAACAAGCACACTAATAATTTAATAGGTGAGCGTGCACAGTTATATAAATGGCACAGTATGTTTAAAGCAAGAACCTCACTTCATTAGGTGTGCGTGGATACATTCACGTGAATGAGGTGCATCTACTGCCACCAAGCAACAAAGTTATCGACCCTTAAAATGCCTGTCAGGAATTTGCAAAAAGTTCAAGAAATACTGTTTTCTGTCATTGCATGCCCAGATACAAAGTTACTGCAGTTTCCAAATATATATGACATGTGCATGTTACATAGTTATGCATTCTGCTGCGCGAATGGGAAAACCACGAAATTTCAAATGCACTTGCCAGGACTTTTTGGCTGCGTCATAAAGAGGAACCTCGCTGTAATATTAAAATAGAATAGCCAAGTGCACCACATTCCTGACATTAAACACAAGTCGCAGGACATGCACGTGAGTCAAACCTATCCTGTAGTTCACTACTGCTAATTTGACAAGCTGCAAGTGCGAGGAGTGATAAGGAAGTTTGTTAGTTTGGATGGGGCTCAAAGTTCCAACAAACATTATGCTGAAAAATAAGTGAAGAAAGCATTTTCTTTTCCTTCAACAGGCACTTTGTGTGTAACCTGTATGCGTGCAAAACACTGTTTAGCAATGCTGGGAACACCTTGAATGTTTAGACTGAACTGCTCAGATGTTGTAACTTTGGTTTCATAAAAATTAGCTTAGTCAACGGGTGGCAACTGGATTAAGCTGAAACAGCTAGCACAACAATCCGTTTTTCCAAATTGGGGCTACGCAAAATTTGTCCAAGTAACAAGGATATAACAAAGGGATGTGGAGAAAGGATACAGACCAGGTAGTCCTCTTCACAGTACACCTTGCCATGTACGTTATAGAATGCTTTGCCTCTCAGAGCACGCCCTGCAAATAGAAAATGTCTCGTCAGAAACATTAAATTAGTCAACTTACGTCTAAGTTCAATCCATTCAATGCTCTATACTACTTCAAGTAATTTCCTGGGGCTTTCAACAAGGAAAGGCAGTGCTTGGTTGCTAAAGAATGTTTGGTGCAGACACTTGAGAAGTCTTGCATTATTAAGCTTCCGATTTAAACAATGCAAAATTTTCGAACAAGTTCCAAATTGTTAAAGGTAAACTTCTGACCATATCAGAGAAGTTGTTTTGAATTTCTATGTGCCTTTTGTCATGCATGAGACAGCTGAATTTGTATAGTAGCACAGGAATCATTTTAAGTAAGCAAAAAACACTACCCTGAAACTAAATATAAACAGGGAGGCACAGAAAACTGCTTCTGTGTTTAAGTTGTTGAATGCAATTCAACTCTAAGTTTAATGTAGTCGCTCATGGCAATAAGGGCCATGTTGACTTTGCTTAATGATAGGTTTACAAGGCACCAATGCCCGTGCTGTTGCTCCTGCAACGATGTCATGCATAGCAAGTACACAGTTGCTAGTATAAGCCATCCATTCGTGGGTACTCACCAGCACTACGCACACAAATCTTTAAAATTAATATGTGGAAAAACTGCAAAATGCTTAGTCATGCTGTTCGGTACATATGAGCGTAGTGCTCAGCAAAATGAATCACACAAATTTCACTGAAACTGGTACACCTCAAGGGTCTGTGCCTTCTCTTCAAAATCAATGTATGCACATTTTGTGAAATATTATTTTTGATACAGTTTCAAAGCATAAAAGATTCCCGAAAATCCAGCAGAATCTCACGTCATCATTTGAGAATAAGGTACATTTTTTGACATAAGGACACAAATTTTAACTCATGAAATTGAGAAACTAAACATCAATGTGCCAGTTCTTAATTCTTGTGCCAGGCTATGTGGCATTTGATAATGCAGTGAGGTGTTTCAGCCTTTCACACTTCAAGGGGAATCTTCTAAGCAAATGAGTTGGTACCTGACGGCTGCTTTCAATGAAAGAAGAGAATGTGCCTTAGGCAAATGGAGCAACACCAGAAGAAGAAAAATAAAAGGGGGGGGGGGGGGCTGGTAGTTTCTCATTATAGGCCACACATTCCAGTAAATTCTAGTACTGAGTTACAATGCTCAGCAAAACAGTTTCCTTACCACATGAACAGCAGATGAAGCAGTTAGTGTGGTAGAGGTTGCCCATTGCTTGACAGGCCTGGCCAGCACCTGTCACCTTTTCACCACATGTATGGCAGATACCTGAACAGAATGAACATTATTATTTATTATGTGGAGTGAAAAATGTAAATAAAAGAGTTGCAGACAGACTTACAATTGCCTCTGGAAAGGGGCACAATGCCTCGAAAGAGAGGGAATAAGAAGGGCATGGGAAAGGAAGACTGAGAAATCATGAAGAATAAGAAGAATAAAGAGAGAGGAAGGCTCCAGTAAACCTACTAGGGAGCATTAGGAAGACAGGAAACAGAAAAAGTGTTGCATATCGTCTAGGAAATTCCATGGGGCAGGTAAATTCACTGCTCAGCTTACAGTGTGCCGCCATACAAACTGTACTCAAAGGAGAAAAAGAATGGACTGGTCTTATACCAGGTGAGGCAAATATTAAGTGATACTCAGTCTCAAGCTCCAAGATAACACTGCCACACTTGGGGCCAATCAGACCAAAAGCACATTAACTACTTGCATCAGTTATGACATGAAAAGTATTGTAACGGCAAACTAATGAACTAGGGTAATTCAGGCCCACACTGCAAGCGCAGAGTAAATATGAGCTTTTACTTTATTATGTGCTGTGGGCTGTTGTTCAGTCTCAATTTTAATGTCAATGGCATCACAGCATCTTGAGAATATAGTATCACTACTTGAGCAGTCACCTGTCAGATTATGAAAACAGTGCAATCAGGTCGCGATCGGAGATCGCTGTTCAAGACACGCGTCCAGTTTGCATACAGTTTCACCTCATGGGATTGGCCTAGGCCCCGCCGAAGGGTTGTCATGTCAGTGGGGCCTAGGCCAATCGTGTGAGGTGAAACTGAATGCAAACTGAACGCTTGTTTCGAACGATCCCTGATCGCGCCCCAGGCTGTAGCAATGAGTATAAATGCATGTTAGCATTTTCTAGTGGCTTTATCTCCAGCATGGCTTTTTCATTATGTATACTGGGTAAGTCAATTTCAAAGCTCTAGCTAGTAGGTGACTGGTGCATGATTTATGTAAACTAACAACACTTAGACTGATACTGACCTCGTATTATTTCTTTCAAGGAATGAGGATTTTTTTTACAGAGGCATGACAAAACCAGTATAAAAATAAAGAGAAGATATTTTACATTTTATCATATAGTAGATGCTAGTGAAAAATTATCTTATTACCCAACTGATGCTTACACTTCCTTAGTGCACAGTCCCATGAGTAACTAGCATATGCATTTAGGTACAGTGTAACCCTTATATGTACCCACTGTATGCCAGCTGCTGCTCTTCTAAAAATGAAAAATCATACAGAGAAGTGCTGAAAATGGCAATATTTAAAGTGAAGATGCAACTCCCGAATATAGATAACTAAGTCTTGAAAAGATTGCTTTTAGCAGGAACAATGAAGACATCTTGCTGAATGTTTAAAAGAAGCACTGCTTAAAGCTAAATTTCAACAAAATTTTGGGCTTCGTAAAAAGCTCAGTTTCAGAGAGTGCAGACGTAGAGCAGCCGCTGTGCAATATTTTACTTTTTAAATACAAGTGGATGCGTAACAAAAAGCTCACGAAAATTCCAGTCGTGTCAGGTTTTTACTCGCACAAGAGCACGCAGTCGATTTCAAACTGACCTTCGACTAAAGCTTGACTAGCTGTCTAATCACTTACATTTTTAACAACACCTATGCAAGTGCTCTTATTTCTTACTATACAATGTTGTGCAACGCTCCACATTACTGTACACCGCTGTAAGGGAACTGAACAAAGCATGTGGAGGCTCCAGTGCCAGTTGAACTCATGCTAGGCCACCTTGCTTGCACAGAAAAGTGGATCGAACACCATAATCAAGAATGAGGAAGCTCCTGCATGCTCTCTGACCTGACAACCAGTGCTTCGTGAGCCTACAGTAAAAAACAAACCGTATGCCTGCTGCAATGAGTAAAAACAAATGCACCCTGTACAATAGCAACTGATCTGTTTTCCCATTTGAAAGGCTACTGCTTTCCTGCATCACTAAGGCTCGTATTGATGCCAACAAATCTCTACAATTATTTTTGCATGATCTGACTTGCAAAAGTTGGGAACTATGAACCAGGTGCACATTTTGTATATTTCAGATTTTTTTTTTTTTACTCTCAGTAGTTACATATTGCAAATTATTACTTTCATTTGGGTTCTTGAGGTGCTTCTTAGTAGTTTCACATAAGAATTCTCAAAAATTGTCAGAAATTACTACTCCTACACATCCATTCAAAACACTAGTGATCAGGCTATAATTTTATGTATCACAGTATACCTGGTGACTACGTCTTGAAATAATATGTTAAACCATAAAAATACTGAAAATGAGCATATTTCTAGCGACAATGAAAGAGTTAAGACATCTATAGGTGCCAATTACTGTCCTTTAGGCATGTATCGGCTCAATTAAGAATTTATGCTGTGCATCTAAAGATCAATTATGACTTTCTAAGGAGCAATGCCCACTAAATCCCCGTTTTGTGAAATTAATTTTACTTTCTCAATAAAACAGAATGATACAGGTTTCGAAGGTTATGAGATTTAGCTGAAATCTAGTGTGGCTAGATACCACAAGTTGTGAAAGCAGTGCCAAACAAGCACCATTCTAATATTTTCAGGTTTCATTTTGTGCCTTATCTCACCAATATTGGTTCATATGAAGAAAAGAAACTTTAAACATCCACCGAACCTAGATGCACATAATTGTACTTCAGAACGTTGGATGATCCAATGCCATCAGGAATTGCAGCATGTTTGCCTGTCAGAAACTTTGACAATTCTGTCAGTACCGAGAACAGGGGATTTTTTACCCGAGACAGATTGAAGTTTCGAACTAACTCTATCAGCAACAGGTCCATTGGGGGATGGTGGTGAACCTTTCCTGAACATCCGAAGTGAACCCCACATTCGGAATCAAAGTTGTGCCAGAGCACTCTAGTTTCTTGATGATGTCGGCCAGAAACGCAAAGTGAGCACACAAGTATGCTAAGGAACCTTCAAATGTATCTTTGCGTACAGCAGTTTGAGCCCTTCTCATAGCAACCCTCTAGTTTGCTCCAAAGCTGTTAAAGGCCAACTGCAGCGAAATTTTGGGCTGCGTAAGAAGCCTCGTTTAAGATGGTGTACATATGAGGAGCCCCCGAGCAAAATTTGACGTTTGAGATAAGAACGAAAGTGTCACTAGAAGCTTGCCAAATTAGTCGTTTTTGATACCGAAACTGAGAGAAAAAAAATTCCATTGTGGTTCGCTGGAAGTGACGCATGACCTGGAACGCTAGGCTAGCTGTTAGAAGAACTAAATATTCAATATCGACAATGAAATGCATCAGTGTACCCTTTGTATCAGGTGTGCCTTTTCGTACACCCCAAACACCCCCAGCCTTTGGAGCTCACGGTACTACAGCGACTGAGTGAAGACCACGTCACCTAGAGGAAGTTAAGCCGGTGACATTACGGTTAATAGCAAGGAGAAGGAAGGAAAAGAGGGAAGTTCAGAATATATGATTGGATGGCGCATGTATACACGGACCTTGCAACAAGCATTTTTTAATGAAACCCCTGACCTATCGCTGACTATATAAAGGGAGTCCCACGTAGCTGGTCAGAACTAAGGTAACATTGTTTGCCATCGCTTGGAGCAAGTCAGGCTATCTTTTTTTGTAGTTTGCCTAACGACATGAATAGTCATTATTAATTAACTTCTCAAATATTATAATCAGGGCAAAATTGTCAATCAGAAAATTGCAGGCCATCAAGCAAAATTCCCGATTCATCTTTCTGTTGCTGTAAACGTGTTACATAAAAGTTTTTTTCAAGGCCGTAAAAAGCCCGCAAAAGCACGTGAAAAGGGCCGCTGCAACGAGTCGCGCAAGACTTTTCCAAGTTTTGCGGGCTTTCCTACAGACAGACCTGCTACAGAGAGTGCAGATCCACAGGCATAGTGACAATACAAAAAAAATTACCGACGATTACGTTACTTCCTAATGCGAAATTTGAGCGCAGCAAATAAGCTGTTTCACCTTTTCGATAGATTGAGGCAAAGAAATCGAGCAACACATGTATGCGCTATCACAGAATTTTTTTTTTATTTTTCACACGTATTCCTTTAACAAAGACTCCACTAACAGTTCTTGACAGTCATGAAGGAAGCTTTGTGGTCGGAGAAATAGACTGATATATGTTCGACTTGGTACACCAATGCTTGATTCTCAAAGACGAGATCTATACAAGTGCCTCGCGAGGTTGTCACAGCCGTGGGACGCGTTACGAGCGAGAGGAACGGGATGTTCTCCCGCATAAGTGTTAGGAAATTGCTGTTTGTGTTTATGTCAACATTAAAGTCCCCCACTACTAACATCGGTGTGGATCGATGGACGGTTAATGCGAGTTGCAGGAAGTGCACGATGTCTTTCGTGAGTGCGGTAGGGGCGAAGTAGGCAGCTACTACCAGCAAGCCGTTGGGCAACTTTGCGGCGCACAGTTCGCCAACTTCATGTGACGTGCCAAACATTTCGACTGGTATTGCAGAGAGACCTGTGCGCAAGTAGATAGCGACTCCCGCCGCTCTGTTGTGGTCTCTGCGAGCACCACAGCAGTATAGGAAATCTATGATTTCGAGAGGCTCTTCGGGATCCATCCAGGTTTCAGCAAAGCAAAGTACAGAGGAATGGCGCAGAATGTGATCGTGGTGTACGTCCTTGGCATGTGCGGCAAGGGAGCGTACGTTAAGAGCGGAGATCAACAAGTAGTGCGCTGTTCAGTCATGGCGAGGCACTTGGGCGTGATGGTGTCAAGTTTGTGGGACTGCAACCGACGAAATTCATCGGCTAGCTTTCTGTCCGGATTGGCTTTTCCGTGGTAGAATGTGAAGTCGTTGTCAACATTGGTCAGGTAGAGTCCGTTGATGTCTGTAGCGCGACTCAGTGCCACGTATACCAACTTCTGTGGATGATTCTTGGCGTAGGAGTACACGACTTCATCATATGTGCCACCCTGTGATTTATGAATGGTAATGGCGCTCGCCTGCACAACGGGAAGGAAGCTGGCATCTTCTTACCGATACCTTCGTCTTCTTATCGATAACGCAGGTGACGGTACGCCTTTCAATCGGTATCCAGTTCGGTTGAATGTCTCTGTTGAGCTTGCGTAACTGGTGTGATTTTGCGGCCGCTACGGTTCCGATCGCAAGTTTGGAGCCAAGCTCCCCGAACTGCAACCATATGCGTAGCGGTTTCCCATGGGTGTCGTTTTCGATGAATTTCAGTGTTCCCACCGATCCATTAACAAGGCCATCGGAAACATCCACGTTGAGGGTGATCATGTAAGGTTTGCCAATGCACAGCATTATATTTGCTGGCAAATTTCCTATTTCGGCCTTGGGTAACGTTTCGACCTTACGCATGGCCTCTGTTTGATCTTGCATAGACCTACACCCAACGATTGTATCCTGTGCCGTGCATGGTACAGCATTATCCTGTGCTACTATGGCCTTTGTTGTGTTGTAGTAATCAGATTCCTTGTTGGAGTAGAACAAGCGTATGCCACCGGGGCAAGAAGCTTCTGCTTCCTGCTGTGGAACGAACCGACTCTCGATAAGCGAGATTTCCTCGGGGTCTAATTCGACACCATCTCCAATTTTGGAAAGCAACGTGGAGAACCTGAGATTGTTTTGTCGTACCACTTTAATGAGTGCAAAGTAGGCGAGATGGTGCCACGCGATTTCTGTGTTAAACACGTCGTCTGTTTTGACGCGCTTGAACACCTCAGCTGCACGAACGGGGGGAAGCTGACGCAGGTCCCCACAGAGAATGACGTCCAACCCTCCGAAGGGCTGCAGATATTTGCAGGTGATGGAGCGGAGCCGCGAGTCGATTCTGTGAAGTATATCAGCAGACATCATGCTAACTTCGTCGATAATCACGCATCTGACATTCCTGAAAGCATAACGGAAGGTGTTCAACTCGTTGTCCCTGAGTCCGCTGTCTGTCTTGAGGCTAAGCTTGAACGCTGCGTGCACAGTTACTCCGCCTAGTGCCACCGCCGCCTTTCCTGTTGTAGCGCAAGCCACATATGCGTTTAGATTGTATGGGCCAGCAGGGTTACAGTACCTGTTGTAGAGGTCCATGATCAGGCGCAGTACAAATGTTTTGCCGCATCCAGCCACTCCCGTGAAGAATATTTGCAGTGGTGGAGAGTTCGGAGTTGTCAGTCGGTGTAGGACTTCTCGGACGATCTCGTACTGCTCATCATTTGTCTTCCGCATGGTGTCCAGGTACTGATCTCTGCTCATGATGTCTTGGCGCGTGCACACGGCGGGGCATTGTTTAAACGGGGCATTGGACTCGACTGCACCAATGTCTTGGAGATCAGAGTCGTCGTTCTCCATGGCTGCCGGGTGCACGGTCACATCGGAAATCTCAGAAGCCGTCTCCGGTTCCTCGTTATTGGGTCGTATCAGGGAATTACAAACCGCACGGAGGTCTTCAATATTAACATCACTCTGATAGCGTGATTTGTG
Source organism: Dermacentor albipictus (assembly GCF_038994185.2). NCBI lineage: Eukaryota > Metazoa > Arthropoda > Arachnida > Ixodida > Ixodidae > Dermacentor > Dermacentor albipictus. Next base: position 210,816,742 of record NC_091821.1, on the reverse strand, counting down.
CTCCCGAATGACGTCAGTGTTTTCCTCGTATAGCCGCTCGAAACAATTTTGGTCTAAGATGTTCACCTCCTTACGAAACGGAAAGAAGAGTAGGACATGTTCTCTCTTGAAGTTAACTGAATTGTCGATGCAGTAACCGCGGTAGCGAAGTATCACTCGCTGAACTCTCTTCTTGCAGGTGTAGATGTTGTAGTCTGTAGCGAACTCTGCCAGAGTGACGGCTTCCAATTCAGGCGCGCGGTCTTCGTAGCGCTCGATCATAGTCCTTTTCCAAACGTCCGTGCTAGATTCGTCCAAGCGTTCCTCCTCCATTTGAGCGTTAGACTTCCGGATGCGCGTCCTTTCCTCAGGCCAGGCAGTGTTTACAAAGACAATTTTGCGACTAGCCTGCGACATTCCTGCTTGAGCAAACACCAGGCGGCCTCCTGTGCTGAGAGCTCGATCGCATTGAGCATCTTCACGCCCAAGTGTCTCAGTGCCTGCGTGTAATCCATGTCCCCCTTATCCTTGACAATTTCTTGCACCGCACGGTTCAGATTGGACATACCTCGATTGGCCTTATTTACATACTCTACCACGTAGGCAGCACACGCGTACGTGTCGAGCACGATCTGAAGATCCATGTTTGAATCTAGAACGGACGCCACCCATGGGTTAAAGTAATTAACCCGCTTTTGCTGCACGGTACGGGGTAGCATGACGGTGGGACGAGGTGTACCTGCTCGGAGAACCGAAATGTACTGCTCCCTGTCCGTGATGCCGTGATGTTCCCAGAACTGCTGTAGTGAATCATAGTTGGTCGTTTCCAAAGCCTGGTGCATGGCTTGGTACTTGATTTGGAGCATCTCGATGTGTTTCTTCTGCGCCTCACTCTCCACACTCGGGAAAGGCACTACGACCATGGGTTCATCAATGGGCATGAAGGGGACGTTAAAGCGGCACTTGGTGCTGTTGCGCTTGTAGCAGGTGTGGGTGTGTTGGTGCACCTGCGTGCGCTCCCGCTTCAAGTACGTGGTGTCCAGCGAAAGCAGAGTAGTGGCCATTTCCAGAGTTCGGGGCATGTGCATGGAGAGTTCCTCATCGGGGGCATCATCAAGCCAGAGAAGAATGTGCGCGTGTGCCGACCCGCGATGTTGAAATTCGATGCGTTTAAAGTAGTCGACCACTACGGAAGGGGGATATCCGGGTATTCTGGAGTATGTTTAGAATGATGCGCACCAGGCGGTCGAAGTAGATGGCACAGACTACCGGATCGTCATTTACTAGCTGGGCACGATAAATGCTGTTCATTTCCTCTACGGGAACTGCATTCTCATCAGGTTGTAGGCGAAGTCGCTGAAGCAACACTAACAGCTCGGGCCAGTGCAATTCCGAGGCAGACAGTGTGAGGAACGCCGTAGGCTTACCCAGTTGGCGGATCATGGCAAAGAGGTCTTTCTTGCGCCTGGCCCAGTACTGCACGGTATTGGGTATGCCATGCATAAAAGCCATGTCATGTTCTACCGCTTCCTGAACGAAGTCCTTGTCGAGTAGCTGTTGTTTCGTTAGGGTTTCCACCGCTCTGACGTTGCGGAAGGCCACAGACATGTCGCTGGCTACTCGGTGCCTAAACACTTTCATGGCCATGTACAGTACGTGTTGTGGGGTGGCACCTCGACGATCAGACCTGCGGATCTCGCTCATGGCGTGCGTGAAGACGGTTGGTTTGGCACTGGCGTCCACTCGGCGTGGTTCACCGAGGTAAATCTGTGGGAATGAGAGCTCCTCCGCATGTTCGTCGTAAAGAATGCTCAGGGGCTTCTTTCCCTCACCGGGAGCAATGACAAGAAACTTGTCTTCATCCCATATCAAGGTGTGCTGAGCCAACGTCATGGCTGTGGCCGCCTGGATGGGATCGTTGAGGTCCGCGCATTCCGGGAGCGACTCAATTTCGTCCTGCTTGTCCACTTCAGTGATATCACCCAAACGGGCAAAGTCGCACTTGATGTTGTAGTGCTTGTATAGTGTGCTATCGCAAAGCACCTTGAGCCACGGCAGCAAATCACATTTTCTCACTGCCCCCGCCAAGTAGGTCGTCTTCGCGAGAATACGCCGCTTCAGATGCACATTGAGAGCGCGGTCTTGTTCGATGGCACGGGGCAACGATGTAACCATCTCGTCCACGTCAACGCAAACGTTCACAACTGGACCCTTAATGCCATATTGGCCTCCGCCGTGCATCAGTCGTCGCACTTGCATGAATGGGATTCGCGGAGATACGAGTCTTACACTCACCGCATTAAGTTGTGGAAGGTGCGCTGGCCTCGAGGGATATTTGTAACCGTTTGTTGTCGAAAAATGAGGAATGTCACCTTTCCGCACAGATTGCATGCATGAAGAACACAGTCTGAATTGACACAAGTCCGAGTTGGGAAACGCACACCGGAGATTCTCACGGCACGTATCCGGAAGCGGTTTCACGTCATTTTGGAACCAGAGCCGATCACACACGGAACACAAACTTCCAAACGGATTGTCTGTAAACTGTCGCCGGAAAGCATTTGTTGCACCCTGACTGTTTGCGAGCCTTTGTTTGCGTTTGGCCTCGGCCTCGCGAACGGTAGAGTCTTCTCTGCGACGGCGGCGATGAGCCTCCGCTTCGGCGGTGCGAACGGCAGGGTCTTCTCGACGGCGGCGATGAGCCTCCGCTTCGGCGGCGGCGCTTAGCCTCTGCTTCGGCGACGCGTACTCCTGGATCATCTCGACGGCGGCGACGGTAAGCTTCTGCTTCGGCGGCACGCACCTCTGGATTCTGACGGCGACGGCGCTGGGCCTCTGCTCTGGCAGCTCGTTTAGCAGCAGCAGCAGCAGCAGCAGCAGCAGCAGACGGAGGACTTCCATCGGTCGTCTCGCTCATGGCTCAGAAAGAACTGGCAGATAATTTCGCAGTGGCGAACGGCAGCGGCAATTTCGGCTCGGGCGGTGTACATATACACATCCGCCGCCACCGATCTGGCTCTCTGATTGCCACCGCACAGGGCGAACGGCAGCGGCAATTTCGGCTCGGGCGGTGCACATATACAGATCCGCCGCCACCGATCTGGCTCTCTGATTGCCACCGCACAGGGGTTGCATTGAAGGAGGAGCGAAGAAAGGAATTAAAGGGGTTGGGACACCAAATTTTGAGGCTTTAAAAAGCATGTTGTAGGCTGCTTCCGTATGCAAGGACACCCAGAACGAGGTATCGGACGCTGCAAACATTTCAAAATAATTTTAATTCAGCTCCAAAAAGTCATTAAAAACTCCTTCTCGTAGTCGAGACCCATCGCTAGCGCGGCAGCTACTACGTCAAGGTGGAGGAACGAAAATATTGACGTCATAGCACACCAGCACAAAAACGTGACGTATGATGAGTAGCGATGAAATGCCGATTACGGAGCCTGGTGAGCCGAGCGACCGAGCATAGCCTCCACTATGGCCGAGCTACAGGCATATAGAAATCCTTTCTTAATGCAAAGAAGTGGTAAGGCGTGCAGACACGGACACAGGAGGAGAGAAGTGGGCAACACGAACGCCGCACGGCGGCCCGCGAATGGCAAACTGCGTGCGGCGAGTTGCCGTGCTGACGGGCCTTTGCACGTTTTAGTGTAAAACAGTAGCCGGCCGACTCCGAAAGGGACCAGGATATGCGGCGTTCGTGTTGTCCGCTTCTCTCCTCGCATAGTCGCATAGTTCGGCAGCTCGGAGCGGTCTCTCCTTCGCTTGGCCTTTCTCAATGTGAAGGCCCGTCCACGTTGCCGGCACGGAAACTCGCCGCACGCCGTTTGCCGTTCGCGGGCCCCCGTGCGACGGCGGTTTTGCTCGCGAACGGCGAGATTTCCTAGCCGTACAGAGCAGGGGCCCGGGACCCATTTGCAGCCGTACGGCGAAGCGGCCAATCAGCGTCCGAGGAGTAGTCACTCTGTGCACCGACGGCAGCTTCACCGCCTCTGATCATTCGGCGCCGCCGATATCGTGGCTAAGCCTTTTCCGGTTCACTTCGAAGCTAAAGCTTACGGCGCTTCGGAATGAATCACCGACCCTCACAAGCCGCAATATTTTCTTACCGTTGTTGTCGCTCTTAGCAATAAATATAATAATCGCGACATGCACTTCGAATCGCCAGTTGAACTCTGCTGGCAGAGCACGCGTATGCGCGAGCAGACGACGCAGCATAGTTTTACGTCACTATTTTTTGTGGCCCACGTGACCAAGCCATGTTGCGATTCCTCCTCTGTGACGTCATAGCATCCCCCGGAGCCCAGAAACCGAAATCGCTCAGTATAATAATGCTATTGTTAAATTATTTATCGGATATGTATGAATCCCGCTGTGTGTATCGTGCTCCCCGAAGCATGACGCAACGTTTGAATCAACAAACGCATGAACGAAAATTTTGATGTCTCCACCCCTTTAAAGGGCCCCTGAAACGGTTCGGACAAATTTTGTAGGCGCGTAGGGTACAGCTTAAGTAGAACATTCGCACCACAATTTAAGTGAAGCGTTACGTATTAATGGAGCTGCAAGCGATTAGAAGTTACCCTCCTCCCTAGCTATGCTTTTCCTCCTCAACTCGCTCGCCGAGCGAGCGGCGCTAAGCTCCGCCTTCACTGGTTCAGCGTCACGATGCGACGTCACATCGCTCACTTCCGGTTGTTTAGGAGCACGCCCCCTCCCGCGCGAGACCTCTCCGCTAGCCGCTTGGCCGTCGACCGAGAGCTATCGAAGCAGCGTGCGTTGCGAGCATTCTGTCGTAGCGCCGAACGTGTCCGGTACTCCGCTAAAAACAGGCAAGCTGGTCATTTCGGCAAATGACTGCAGGCATAAACTCAAGCTGATGAAGGAACTTTAGCGTAGACGTACGTGAGCAGCCTGATCGGTCTGTACGGTCCAGACACTTGCTGGCGCAGCGCTTAACCAGTCAAACAAAGCGCTAATATTGCTCTAACCAAGTGTAAAGCATTTTAAACATTTATAAATCAACGTGTTGATGATTACACTCCTGCGAAAAATACACACCAGCAGCAAAGAATACACTTCGTTGCTGCTACTGTGTATGGTTGAGCTCTGTGCCACCAGGTGGCTGCACCGTGCAGACCGTTCACATTTGCCCTTCTGCTCATCTCGTGGCTCATCCCGGCACAGTCAAGCGGCCAGACCCTGTCCCCTTGCGCTTGCGTTTGCCCTAATACTGGACTCGCGGTTTGCAGGTCGCTAGGTTTGCAGTCCACAAGGCAACAAAGTCGAATCATAGTGCTCGCGAAAAGACTGAGACCGACTCTGACCGCGGAGCTCTCTTCAAAATGGAGTACGTTGTAACACAAGCAGGCGACACTTGCTGTGTGCCGGAAGTGCTGAAGTGTACTAAAAAACTATTCTTATGTATTCTCTTTAAGTTATTTTCTTTTTACAAAAACAAAGTAACTAACATTCCAACTATTACGAGCATCATTTGTTCACCATAAAGTTGGAAAAATTATCGACCACGTGCCCTGGTCAGCCAATCAGATAGCTCGCCCATGTGACGTAATATGGGTTATTTGCATCATATGGGTAGGGGCGGCTTAAAATTCCGCCGAGCAGTGCGCTGCGATCGGCAGCGATGGGTATTTTTAAAACCTTATAATAAATTACACGCTTTACGCAGAGCACTTAGATGCATCAATTAATGATCAGAAGAACGTACTCTAACGACTCAGTACGTTTGTAGAAAATCGCCAAAATCGTTTCAGGGTCCCTTTAAGTTCGAGCCGGCGCTTTGACAACCGGAGACTCGCAGGAAGAGGGGGGAGGGGGGCGGCGTGTACACCCAGCGGCAAACGATGGGGGCAGAAGCGCGCGCAGCAAGCGGACAACACGATAAAGGGAGGAGGGAAGAGATAGCAGCGAATGACTGATGCCGCTGACGCCGATAGTGAGTCAACCCCAGCTGCGGAGTTGGTTTCAGGGACAACGCCGCCGATGCCGACACAAACAATATGATACCCTCGCTTCCGCAGCGCTAAGAACCAGGTCTAGCCGTGGGAAGGTGGTCACGTATTCGTCGACGTGCCGGGGCCTACGTGAAATAACCGGCGCGTCGGCAACTGAAGAGCGCCCTATCCGCCACACAAGAACAGGGGGGGGGGGGACCCTTTCCTCCTCTTTCTGCATGGCGGCGACGGTGTTCTATGCAGTCACGTTATCTTGACTCTCTAGCGGCGTCAGCGGCATCCAGCGGTATCAGTCGGTCGCTGCTAGCGCTGGGGGGATGAAAGGGGGGCGGAGCTGGTTACGAGGCCGACGACAACGCCGACGACGACGCGAAACCCAGGATCGGACGCCAAAGAGCTGCGCTCTAAAACGGCAGCTGTTATAAAACTACGGCTGCTACTGTAGCAGCCGCTACAGCGTATGTAGTCCGGAGACACGGCTTTCGATTGATACCCATCCCGACTCTCTACACATGGCGTAACACTATCCCACAAGCGATTTTTGAAACACAGTCGTGCAAATGCACGTGGTATCTATAAAAATCCGATCATATCACGGCGAAAGCATTGGAAGCTGTGGCCGAGTGGTTTAAGCACTCGCACCTGTCGTTGCGCGTTGTGTTGGCCGCGGTTCGATTGCGTGATATATTTTAAGGCGTAAGCCTTAGTTGGGGGAGCATGGAGAGATACAGCGCTTGTGGTGTCTTCTTGTCCCGTCTCTCGTCTACATTTTGCGCTGTTAAGAGCAAGATGGAGAGGAGGCGCCAAGCCAGTAGCGCTGTGCGAATGGGCGCGTGAGAGAGCGCGGACATACGCGTGGTGGTGCGCGCACATCGGCGACAAACCTTGCAGCCATACGGCACGGCTATGATAGCATCCCATGCTCGCGGCCACGGCGGCGTCCGTTCGCAGAACAGTTCAGACAACAGCAAGAAAGGCAATCATAGATAGGCTTTCGCCTATCGCAGTTTAACGCCACGTAGGGCTGAGTTCGACAGTATCCCGCCAGATGGCCGAAACACAAAACTCAAGATTTGGTTTCGTTTTCTCACGGCCGGTCTCTAGGGGTGCGCGCGCGTCTCTCTTGAAGAAGGAAAGCGCGCGCTCCCATAGAGACCGGCCGTGGTTTTCTTCAGGATCTTGATATTATATTTTCTATGTTTATTTACTAAAACGTAAAAATGGGTTGTTTATTAGGTCATCATATTTTATTTCTTGGACAAGATAACAACAAGCATGCGCATGTCTTTGTGTTACGTTAAAAAAAAATAAGCTGTTTCACCTTTTCGATAGATTGAGGCAAAGAAATCGAGCAACACATGTATGCGCTATCACAGAATTTTTTTTTTATTTTTCACACGTATTCCTTTAACAAAGACTCCACTAACAGTTCTTGACAGTCATGAAGGAAGCTTTGTGGTCGGAGAAATAGACTGATATATGTTCGACTTGGTACACCAATGCTTGATTCTCAAAGACGAGATCTATACAAGTGCCTCGCGAGGTTGTCACAGCCGTGGGACGCGTTACGAGCGAGAGGAACGGGATGTTCTCGCGCATAAGTGTTAGGAAATTGCTGTTTGTCTTTATGTCAACATTAAAGTCCCCCACTACTAACATCGGTGTGGATCGATGGACGGTTAATGCGAGTTGCAGGAAGTGCACGACGTCTTTCGTGAGTGCGGCAGCGGACTCACGAAAGCGGTATCGGTCGCTGCTAGCGCTGGGGGGATGAAAGGGGGGCGGAGCTGGTTACGAGGCCGACGACAACGCCGACGACGACGCGAAACCCAGGAACGGACGCCAAAGAGCCATTTGTGTAGCCAGCCCTCCTCCACAGTCTCTCCTCCTCCCTTCCATCATCCTCCCTCGCCCGGAGAGCCGACAGCGCGCATGCGCGGCGGCGGAGCAGATTCGTCGGCGAGCTGGTTACGAGGCCGACGACAACGCCGACAACGACGACGCGAAACCCAGGAACGGACGCCAAAGAGCTGCGCTCTAAAAAGAAAGAAACGCCAAGTTAAGCCACGCGGTTCCTTGCAGCCGCAAAAATGAATGCCGAGTTCAGCAATCTTCATTTGCACGTATCGAAAATTTCAAAACACGGCTGCGCTTCTTGGGCATGATCAAATAAAGCGGCACAAAACAAGAGAACGCTGACGCATGTGGCAATTCCAGAGCAAGGATCACAGGCGCCTCCCCCGCGTTCGATGTTGAGCGCCCCCGAAAGGGCTCGCGACAAGATAAAACACATAAAGTGCCGCCGGGTGGTTATGCTGGCGCTGGGGCGCGGCACTGCCGTTATCGCCCGCGCGGCGTTACCGCACGCGCGCGCTTCTATGGACGCACCAGTCGTCGCGCCACCAACGATAATGAAAGAGAGAGAGAGAGAGAGAGAGAGAGAGAGAAGAAGCGAACTAGCACTATACTTCTAAAAGGAAAAAGAAGCGAAAAGCGAGGAGGAAGACCGGCGGAGCACACACACACACACACACACACACATGCACAGTGCGTGACTCAAGCAGTCGCATGAGTCAGTGTCCCTGGCAGCAGGCGCGTACAGACTACCACCACCGCCGCCGCCACAGCAAGAAGGGGGGGGGGGGGGGTCTGGAGGTGACCCCCAAGGCGATCGCCTCACCTACCTGTTTGTTCGGCGGCGCGCTCGCACGCAGGCGCGCACACACACACAGACATGTACACGGCAGAGGCGGGCATCCCCCCCCCCCTCCCCCCTGCTAACAAGCCGCGGCCGAAAAGCCATTCGCGTGTGACGGCACCGCGCACGGTAATGCACACTGCCAGCCAAGCACGAAGAGCTCCGGCCCCAATCCTCGGGGCTCCTGACGAGTTCAAATTCGCCGCGCTTCGGGCATGAATGAACAGAGGCATTATATATATATATATATATATATATATATATATATATATATATATATATATATATATATATATATTGCTTTTGTTATATGAACACTCGCCACACCCATTACCAGCCCGCTTGCCAGCGGATATTTACAAAAAGAAACTGACCCCCACAAAAAGAGAAAGAAGTTCTAGGAAAGCCAGGATCCATCCCCAACAGAGGCGACGGAAACGAAGCTACAGTTACAGCGAGTGGAATGAAAACGGAATTCTGCCTCATAACCAGTGCCGGTACGGCTGCCGCTCACTCGATGCTTTCGCCTACACGAAGTGTGCACATCGCCGGGCCAACCGTTCCCCTCCTATTTTTGCTAGTCTTCCTTCTCGGCGAAAAAAAAAAAAAAGAAAGAAAGGAAAGATGCGCCCCCTTCCCCTGCCTCTATTCTCCGTCTAGGCGTCCGGAGGCGCCAGCGGAGAGAGAGGCGCTCGCTATTGTGGCTCGGCGACATAAGACTGCGCCCACATGCAGCGGCCGACCTCGCAGCAAAGCTGGAGAACGCCCAAACGAGCGATTTCCGGCGGTCGAACAAGATCACAACGATCGCCACTCCTAGCGCTCCCTCCTCCCCCTCATCAACCCCCCTTTGTCGACGACGAGAACACTCGTAGATCACATGGCAGTGTTCAAAATTTCGCCTTAAGCGCAGTAGAACACCGAGAGCCACTGCAGGGTGCACATTATCCTTTCTTTGTGCATTCAAGCAAAACTCCGTATGGCGAACTACAATGCGCTTCCCTAGTCGCGCAAATCGCCACGATTGCATCGGCGGTTTCCGCTGCAAGAAGCATTTATTTGGCTCAGCGTCTTGTAACACTAAGGTGTTGGAAGCTAGCACATATCATTAATACATGCATGTCCTGTTGCTTAATTATATATATTTTTAAAACCTTTTGGAATGCCGATTTGATCGAAACGGCCCAATAATGCGCCGGTCGGCACGCATTATTATTTCGGAGCCCTCTGTGTATGCACTAGCTTAAGCATGGAGGAATTGCTGAGAGGGAAAAAGATTGCGAGAAAAAATGATGGCCAAACTTTCCATTTTGAATTTCGCGCTCGAATCACGGCGCCAATGACGTCAGTGTTCACGCAACGCTGCCCTAAATGTCTACAAAACTTGCTGGCGCAGAACGTCCAGGGTGGCACCACCACCAGCCAGTAACCTTACATAGCCTTCTGCTGTGAAAAGCCTTCGCATATTTTCAACATAGCTATATTCTCATAGTGCAATCCGCCACTTGTTACATGTTACATTTCCTGTGTGTGCTTCCATAACACGCGATCTCGATAAATCAGAAGCCTTTTGCTACAGTCTCTGCCGCGGATCTTGACTCTAGTTAGAATGAAATTAAAGGCATATCTGACGCAAGTAAGCAAGAATAAAAATTATACGCGCCAATTTTAGGCCAGATGCCGAGTTACAGACGCCGAGACGCTCAGTTGGCAAAGTGGCCGAATGGCGGAGCAGTTTATTTACCCTACGCATCCACACGACGACACGTCTTCATTTCGAAAGGACGTGTGGAGATGCGTTCGAATAGCAACACAAGCGAGAGGCCGTGGCTTGTTAGTCGAAGGCTGTAACGTCGAGACCTCATCATGTCGCTGTATACTATTTCAATATAGCTCTGTGGATGGCTGCCACCTCAAACGCTATACGCTCCCTAATGCCTAAATTACCTCATTGCTACACTCGACTGCCCTTAACTGAACGCGTTCGCGCGCAAAGGCCAAGACCATCTCGTGAGACCAGTTTGCTAATTTGGCCTCCGCGTACTGGGGGGTGTAAGAGGAAGCTTCCGCATCAAATGCCTCGAGCTGAAGAAGACGAGGCCTCGCTAACTGCTCCCATCAAAGTCGTGAATCGACAACGCGGCTAGCTGGCTGCGCGTCACAGATGTCTCACGAACGAAAGGCGCAACTTTTGCCTGCCGACTCGGAAAGCGCGGCGCTGCATTCGCGTCAGAGACTCCACTTGCATCCACGGATGCGAAATCTGCGTCATCACACCGGAACAGCGCTGCACCAGCACACATCGGACGCCTCATAATCACGGGACAAAAGCACACCAATCCGCAACTACATACGTAACCGAGACATCAGTAAATTACATACGCGCGATCTTTCGTTAAGCACGACGTGTTATGAACAACTGACAGGTGCGGAAAACTAGGACGGTGAACACTAGGGCTTGTTGGTATGCCATGCTACTTTATTTCTTCAGAGCGGTTACACGAGGACAGAATAAATAATAGGGCGATTTGTTAAAAAAAAATTAAATTATGGGGTTTTACGTGGCAAAACCACTTTCTGATTATGAGGCACGCCGTAGTGGCGGACCCCGGAAATTTGGACCGCCTGGGTTCTTTAACGTGCACCTAAATCTAAGTATACGGCTGTTTTCGCATTTTGCCCCCATCGAAATGCGGCCGCCGTGGCCGCGATTCGATCCCGCGACCTCGTGCGTAGCAGCCCGACACCATAGCCACTAAGCAACCACGGCGGGTATATAGGGCGCTTTCTGTCTCTTCCTTTCTTTCCCCGTGTGCCACCGCGCTTAAAAATAATAATAAAGCAAAAGCTACTCAGAAAGCTAGACGAAACTTCACAACAAATAGCCGTGAACATTGAGGGCCCAACGAGCAAGTCGGCCGGACGTTTTTGCCAAGTGTAAGGTTCGGCTTGTCCTCAGCGGTCACCTTTTCTGCGAGGCAGGCGGGAAGCAAGTTACCGCTCCGCCGTGACAAGAACTTCGTGTTGCGACAAACGTAATCTCCTGGCTTGAGCGTGAAGTGACGTAACACAAGCCGACGGCGTAAACGCGGCGGGATCTTGAACCGTTCTAGCTAACCGTTACCGTTGCTCTGCAACTATAGCGCTATCGTGCCGCCAGGAGCCAGCTGCGCATACACAGTGGCTGCTTTGCTTCAGCCATAATTTCGGCTTCCGCAAGTGCGTATCTTTGCATACATAAGATTAGCGTAGGACGACGAAGACCTCGGCGGCGCGGCTACTGCAATAGCCGCCCGGCAGCTGCTCAAAAAAACGCGCACTCTCGGGTCGCCCCGACAGAAAAGCAAATGAGGTCACGCATACGCGACGTCGTTAGGTTCGCGGCAGGATTGCGAAGGGCCGTGCACGACACCGCCCCTGAGTGTCCGCTCAAGTTTCCAGCGTTCCCTCGGTTCATACCGACCGCTAACCGAGGCGTACATCATTACGCCGCAAGTAAGCTTACAGAAAAAAAAGAAGCCTACATTCCAGTAGGGATAGTCGTAATCATAGTACTGCGTCGCATCTGAAGTTTCTTGACGGTCCCCACTGCTTGTGCCGGAAGTAATGGGAAAGATAACCCTTACGCTCGAGCAAAAGCAATCGAACTAATTGTCGGATCAGCTTTGGAAAATCCTTCTGGTGGTCACTTGCCGTCCACCTCTTCACAGCCACTTTCCTTCACTTGACCGTTGCGGCAGATGTGGTCCTCGCGGCCATGAATTAAACGGGGGCAATTATGGCACTCAAAGATTGGCAGGTGATCAGAATTGACTTCCAACGTTATCTCCCTCAAACGTTGCGCTAAATAACGAGCTACGACTTTTCGCACGCTCTTCAATGGCCCTTTACATCCGCAAACAACTTTCGCAATTCACTTGCGCACAAAGCTGACATATTACATGGTCACATTGCATATTGCCGCTCATACCGTCACACCTAGAGTTTCATACTAAAATTACCAGAGAGAAATCAGGCACTCCGATTATTCAGCCGCCATGGGAATCATTGGCAGTACATGCATTTCTCTATTATATAGCTCGCATTCGATTAAAAAAAAATTACGTTGCAGATTATTTTGTTGTTCCTTCTGGTTCAATGGTAGGTATAGCGTGTGCTTGCCTCATAATATTTATTTAGAACAGGTTAGGTTACAGAATTCTGAATTCGCCAATAATTCATTTCACTATACATAACTTCCAGCGCATAAAACAAATCACGACAGTTTTGAGTATGCGTGCTGCTAAAGCTTAGATGACATAGAATGGTCTGAAAACAATCGTGTACTAGAAATTGGAAGCTACGAGCGTTCATGAGCGCTTTTTCATTTATGTCTCTGTGCGTGTGTTCGTCTTTGCATGACAGAAGGGAGTGTTGTATTTCGTGTCTACGCAAGGTTTCTTGTTTTTTGCTTGTTACGCGAAGAAAAATCAGAAGGTAGGCCTATTTGGGCCCGGCTATCCCAAAGTTGCAAACACTACTAAGAAAGAAAGAAAGAAAGGGAAAAAAGGGGGTGAAAGACAACAAGACTAAAATAACCCTGCACACAAACACAAGTGACAAGCACACGAGTAGTACTATGGGTGTAAGCACCGGAAGGGCATAGTCTAGTTGCGGAAGAAGTTGCTCTTGGCCTAGTTGGTATAGTACCTGCTGTGAGTCATAATCGCCGCTAAACGGACGCACACGACACGAAGGGAGACAATCACCGTCCGCAACGTCGTGATTGTTTTTCGTTTGCGACCTTTTAGCGGCAATTATCTCTCACACAGACTAGTCATTTGGTGCAGCGGTATTAATAACCGCAGTGCCGCCCGTTGCGGAGCGAGACTCGGACAAAAAATTCTGCCGTCAACCTTGCTGGAGTCGACGATATACTACTGCATGGTGCGCCATCATAGGCTGGTTTAACGAGCATCACGCACGCACAGAATATTGGCGCATATACACTTCCTTCGCACAATGCCGTGTCCCTCATTCCGCTCGATTAATACTCCGATGGAGTACCAAGTGGGCAAAGCACGCGGCACAGCTGGTCGGCGAAGGACCACGTCCTACAATATTCGGAGCGTTCTGACCGTAGCCGAAACAGCAGCGGGTTCAACCGGCACTTCATGCTACATAGAAACTGCTTCTATATCGCCGGTCTCGATTCAAACTCAATCAAGAGTTCATAAATCTCTTCCGTGTGCCAAGGTGTAGACGGACCTGCCACACTGGTTTGCAATGGCTGCCCTGCCGAGAGAAAGCGACAGAGCGCTGATGCATTTGCTCCACATGCAGTCAGAAATTTAACTAGCAAGCCTTTTGTGTGTTTAGATTAGCTCTCCGCAGATGGCACAACGGGTAAGAATTTTTTTTTTTATTGAACTGCTTTTAGAAAGGCAGGGAGTGCGGTGGAAACACAAAACGAGTACACTCGAGAGTGGCGGGAGTTGTGCGGGGGTGGGTGCCCGAGTTATAACGGGAGTGCCAGTGGAAGTGTTAAAGAATCCAGGCCGTCAAAATAACGCAAACCTCTGTATTACGGCGTGCTTTATAGCCACGGTGCGCATCTTCGGGACGTTAAAAAGGCACTAAAATAACTTAAGCTAGACAGCTAAATTAGACTTTTGGAACTGCTGCGAGTAGGTCAGTATTGCCTTGAGGGTATAGGTTCAAATTTGGACGCGAGTTTGAGACAGGTGGCAACACCTTACTGAAATACGCGCTTCAGCTCCCGATGACGTAGATTTTGGAAGCGTTTTTTAAGGGTCAGTTTGTTGTTTTCTCAATAAAGGAGGATTGCCCTACATTGCAATCTAAAGAAAGCGAAACCTTAAGTGGCAAATTTGGTAATATTTCGAACACTAAAACGACCAATATGCGCGAAGGTGCCGTAAAATCTCCGACCTTGCGCAGACGTGACCCGAATCTCTATATTTCCTTCGCATGAAGTGAATGAACGGAGAGAGTTACATACGATATGCGAATGTCTGGCATTTCACTGCTTAGTTTCACCGCGGCAACGGTAAATTGATATGAAAATACCGAATCTGCTTTTTTTAAAAATCTTAAACGTTTTTAACTTTCTAAAATTTCTTTTTAGAAAGTTTTAGCAATGCGCGAACGAAAACGGACTTCGCCGTACGATAATATGTTATCAGCCACCATGCACAATCTGAATTTTGTCAAACGAAAAGTTTCACCGTACGGTCAGTTGCGCTTCCGTACAATGATACTGCATGGCTATAAAGCTACAGTATACGTGCTGTAGCGTTGCCACGAATCTGTATCGATCCGTACCGTACTACGGTAATCGCCTGCTTTCTATCTTCTACGCGGGGTGACACTGTGTGACTATAACTACTGCCTTACCTGCGTACCGAAGATGACGCAAGTTTACGTTACAAATTTATATGTGAAGTTGGTTCAGAGATACTATAATCTAAATACGTTTCTGCGTTTACATTTAAGAATTCTTATGAGCAGAAGGAGATCGAAAATGTAGAAGGACGAAATGATCGAAACGCTGCAGTTAAACCATGATATCGGCATTAGCGTTAGTGGAAGAACAAAAGCACGTCGAGACGGCGCCCGATCCTGCGGGAAACAAAAAACAAAAACCTGGCGTGCCATTGGTGCACACTCGAGCACGCAGGCAAAAGAAAAGCAGTTAACATGTCCGTGCTTTCTCACACACGTTTATCGGAAGACGTGACGTGCGCAAGCGATGGATGCCATTGGGCGACGGAATTCACTCCTGCTAATAACAGCGCAAAATGTAGACAAGAGACGAGACAAGAAGACACCACAAGCGCTGACTTTCAACAACGTTTATTCCGAAAGAAACACGGCTTCTTATAACCTTTGCCCACACGTGTCGCAGTCACGTGATCGCACATCATGTGAAATCATGGGGCATCTTAGGTCAAACTTCGAGATGCACAAATGAAAGACTAAAGGAACACAAACTTAGCGCCGAGCAGGCTAACAGGAATCTAGGCATACATATCAGGGATTGCCCCTCAAAAGATTGCGCCGCAGAATTTAGACGCTGTAAAGTGCTGAAGAAACACAATGACCAGCTGGTCCGGGAGATAATTGAGGCAGCCGAGATTACCAGACTTCGAGACCAATGCGTTAGCACGCCGTCCTTGTTACTGACAAAAAATGAACTAGAGCTTTTGCACGTGCAACCGCTATCTTGAGTGCATAAAAGAAAAAAGTGCTTGTTTCACATGATGTGCGATCACGTGACTGCGACACGTGTGGGCAAAGGTTATAAGAAGCCGTGTTTCTTTCGGAATAAACGCTGTTGAAAGTGAGCGCTTGTGGTGTCTTTTTGTCTCGTCTCTTGTCTACATTTTGAGCTGTTATTAGCAGGATGGAAAACCAACAAGCCCAAGCTGCTATTCTAGGAATTCACTCGTAGTGCCTGTCGTTTACGAGATTATTTATTGACGTTACACAAGCTGTCACGTATTTGCCTGCGTATAGAACTTTCCTATGTTTATACAAAGCGCAAAAGCTTTAGGTGTTTGAGCTTGTTATTTGAGTGTATGTAGTCAATGTACTCCCGTGGCGTCCTCTCTTCGGAGAAATACAGTAAGTACGCACGATGACGACGGAGCCCCGAGCAGCACCGCGCACGCACCCTCCAACAAAAGTGGCGCCCTTGGTAATGACGTCGATTCCACGTAATGACGCCGAGTTGCAGGGGCGCCACGTTTCGGACTGATATAAAAGCAATTGGAAAAAAAAAATATGAAGAGTGGCTAAAATGGAGAATCGAAACGCGGCCCGCGGCGTGGAGACAGCCTTCTATCTAGTTTGGAACAACGCACATGACCGCGAAAGAATTGGCTGACGCGCTGATCGGGCTGGGAAAGCTGCAGCTGCTGAAATGGGAGTACACCCTTTCACGGAGCGCTACAAAAAGAGACCGATCACACAGCCGGCGCCTTCACCAACGGGGTTGCATTAGGACACGCGGTCGAGAGCTACGTCATCGCGCTCGCAGCTTTGCGCAAGCAAATCCTCGCGGCACACCTACGAACCGCTCATTCGTACTCTGCGGGTCATGCACCTTCCCACGGTTGCGGCGCTCGGAATCCGAGCCGTCACTCCGCCGCTAAGACCGTGACGGCTGCCAGCTGCGGCGCGTCTCGATCAGCTGCTTCGGTGGCTTGCTGCCCTACGGGCACAGCACAGCTGCCATAACCATCCTGTCGTCCCAGATATACTTGCCATGCCTCGCCCCCCCGCCTGCTGCTTGAGCCCCAACAGAGGAGGAAGAATGCGCGGAAGAATGCCAAATGTCACAGCACTGTGTCCGCGTCGTACTTCTGTCTGTCGTCCCTTTTTCGTGCGCTAAAAACCTAAAAGTTATGGAATACCAACATGCCCAAACCTACGCTCTTTCAAGTCACATTCATATTAGTAACGTACATGGTTATTTTATATTTTCAGACAGAAGTTGCACACACACACACACACACACACACACACACACACACACACACACACACACACACACACACACACACACACACACACACACACAATATATATATATATATATATATATATATATATATATATATATATATATATATATATATATATAGTTAACAACTTCTGTCTGACAATACGATACGACAAATAACCATGTCCATTGGCTAGAAATTTGAGATTTGATACGAGTTCCATCGAAACCACTGAATGCTACAGATACATTTTAGAGCAACATCTGTTGAGAAAGGCTTACAAACACGAAAAAATCAAATTTCTCGATGAGTGTCTGTGGATGATTAGAACGTTGCTTTCGTACGATAGATCTCCAAACGCGGTACGAGGCTAAGTCTCACACCACGCTCCTAACACTCTATTGTACTGCTGCTTCGACCTTTGGACCTTTGCCTGCTGTAGAGGGGACAAAGTCCATAAAGTGCCGTGCCGCCATACACGCAAAGCCTGTTTCTAAAGAATGTGCATACCTGAGGGGGCAGCAACACGCGACTTCCAGCCGCCATTTTTTAAATATCTTTCGCCAGACGAACTAGAGCTACTGTAACGGCTCTTTTGCTGGCATGTACAGCCGCCCTGATTTTTAATAATATAGCGCGAGCGTCGACTGAACTGCTGGTGAGCGCCTTATAACGGCGATAAGCGTGCAACAAGGCGAGAGTTTGCGCACGAGCCTTGTTGCCTTGTTGCACTCGCCTTGTTGCACGCTCTTGTTGCACGCTTATCGCCGTTATAAGGCGCTCACCAGCAGTTCAGTCGACGCTCCCGCTATATTATTAAAAATCAGGGCGGCTGTACAGAGTCTTTAGGACGAACGGAGTGCGTATACGGCGCGTCTAGCGGCCAGAGGGAACTCGACAAAACGTCAAAACGGATTGGACTGGCCCGGTTCGTTGCCGGCACTTAAATGATTTATGATAATGAGCGCGAAACTCAGTTTATTAGGCTTTACTAACATGAGTACAAATTATGTGCCAATTTCGTACCGTGGTGGCGCTCAAGCACTACAAGATTATAGAGTATAATTATTCTTCTTTTTTTTCTTTTTTTTTTGAGGAGGGGGGTGAATGCTGATCTTCTGCGGCTAAAGCTGATTTTTTTAAAAATTGCCACGTACCAGGTGGTATCACAAAGTTCCGAGGCTGGCTGCTTAATTTGAAGAAAGCAATTTCTTTATGTGCATTTAAACACTTTTTGTCTTCGAAATAGTCCCCTTGCAGAGTAATACAGAGCTCCAAGCGTTTCTGCCAATTTGTGATTGTGTCCTGGAAGTCTCGTTACCGGAACGAGTCGAACACCCTCCTGCGATTCGAACTTGATTTACACAATCGTGTCAACATGGTCACCTCTGAGCCGGGTTTTTAATTTTGGGAAAAGAGCGAAATAAGCGGAAGAAATACCTGACGAATGACCTGCCTTTCACGTCGAGGATCAACACTAGGGACAAGACTTAGGTGTACGGGTAGGACCCCGAGACGAAGCACCAGTCGTCGCAGCGGAAAAGCCCGACGTATCCGACTGATATAAAAATATATATATATATATATATATACACATGCTTTCTACAACTCGACAAAATGCGCGCTAATCGTGCTTTTCGGCATTCACGGTATTGTGCTTCAGGAATTCGTCCCGAATGGTCAGACTATGAACAGCGATGTTTACTGCCAAACTTTAGGGCGTCTGAGGGAAGCCATCTGGAGAAAACGACCCGATCTTGGGCGCACGAGGAGCTGCAGCTCCTCAGCATCCATGGATGCTGCACGAGGAAAATGCACCCTCTCACAGAATACACCGCACTCGCGCGTTTCTCGCCGAGAAAAAAAAAAAAAAAACCATTGTGTCTACTCCACTGGTCAGATTTGGCTCCTACCTATTTCGCTGTCTTCCAAAATTATAGTCATATCACAAGAAGCCAATAAACACTGACACCAAGGACAACACAGGGGAAATTACTTGTGCTTAATAAATGAAACAAAGAAATGATAATGAAAATTAAAGTGCATGAAAAAACAACTTGCCGCAGGTGGGAACCGAACCCAACAACCTTCGCATTTCACGTGCGATGCTCCACCATATACACATTATATATATATATATATATATATATATTATATATATATATATATATAGACAGCTAGAAAGTCCCCATTTTGGCAAGATTGCCTTATTAAGCTCGAATCGCAGAAAAGTGCTCGAGTCCCTCCGAAAAGAAGAAGTCCAGGACATACTCGCAAAGTGGCAGGAAAGCGCGGAGCGCTATACTACTTCCCAATGGGACTGTTTCAGAGGTGACAGTGTTTGAATGCACACAGATAAATTACTTTCTCAAAGACAGAGCCAGGCTCTAAACTTTTCTTGTACCACCGTGTACTTCATTTTGACATAATACTGTAGGTCCATAAGGACCCAAACGAGAGCCGATACATGAACGCAATATTCCTTTTATGGTAGGACAAAAACAAAATAAAACAAGAAAGTAGTTCACACTAAACGTCAAGCCTTTCTTAAACAAAACTGAATGGATTGCACACATTTTACGAAGGAATCGGCGGTAGCGCCGCACACAACACTTGCTGGCAAACTGTAGCAGCAAACTATGGCCAATGAGAAAAATGAGAACTTGTGGGTGTTAGACACGGCTAGAAAGTTGATGGGCGCTTAAGAGAGCAATGCGGGTCATGAAACCGTAGTATGTTGAAATGAAGAAATCATAGGTGGACTTGCACTTCACGCAAAGAAGGCCTATTTTCATTCGTCTTTTAGACAAACTGACGAGCTATCAAGCTCCCAATAAATGTTAAAACGTAACGTTGAGTCCAAAATATTCTACCTGATCGTATTTGCTTTTATCTGCGTTACCGCGCATATCTGTAAGACGAGATAGGTTTTTCTTGTTCGAGAATGTGATGCCCTCGGTCTTCTTCGCATTTAGCTTAGGTCAATCGCACTGAACTATTAAGTTGTAGCTTATTACCTAAGGTATATGCGACTGCACGTACGACCCAGTCTTCGGCAAGGATCCGCTTCTGGGAAGGCGCTCGGACGATATGCTGCAAGGCGATTAACATATCCGTAGACAAGAAAAAGAGGTGCGAAGACCAACCCTTGAGGGACTCCAAAACAAATATAAAGTTGACGCCAAAGACCTTTATTAAGTGCCACACTTTATCTAGAGGAAACTAGAAATAAAAGCCCAGAGGTTTTAGTAAAGCCCTCGTGCTAAACAACACGAGTTGCCGCAGATAAATTCAACACTAATGCGTCTATCTCGCACCTATCTAATTGTACTGGCTATATCACGAGTAATTTCGAAAAGTTACCTTACGAGTGAAAGGCCTGGTCTGAAAGCACGTCGACTGTATATATTAGGTCGACATTTAAATGACCTATGAAGGCCTTAAAGATTGCTCTTTGCCGGTGCTTTTCGGTTTTGATTGAAAACGCTGATTGTGTTTGCCAGAGCACTACTTAACATAGGTATTATGAAGAATACCTAAGCATCTTGAAAAGATGTGAGGGTTCTTCAAAAAAAAAAAAGAAAAGGAACCGCGAATACCCCCGTAGCATCCCAGCCCCAAAAGTTGCATCGTCATCCAATGTTCGGCATGACGCGCTGTACAGCCGTTCAGTGTCGGGGCGCATTTCACGACATACGCTTGCTGTTTTCTAGTTTCTTGTTATTCTAAACGGGCACAGAAACGATAAAGAGGCAGATTACGCAGAACCACAATTAATGTGGCTTTAATCTCAAAACAAGCCGGTCAACGTATCTCGGACAGCGCTGTAAAAAAAATGCGAATAGTATTCTGATATGTCATTGTGACATATAATATCGTGATTCTAACATGACAGGCTTCTGCGTTTTCGACCGTCGATGACAGATTCTGCCTTCGATAATGACCTAAGCTACAGGGGAGTGTTCTGCCGACACATCGGAGACCGACCGTCTTAAAGAAAATGTGGGTGCGCGCAGTTGTATGTTACAACTGCGCGCATTCAAGGCCTAAAATAAAATTATGAATATTAATAACAAAAAAGGCTCGTCCACACCACGATCCACAGCGCCAAACGGCCCCACCGCTAACGCGCAATCAGCGATGCGGTGTCTTTCTTTCCAAGGTTGACGACTGGGCGTGTTGGTATAGCATATTGGAGGTTGGAATGCGCAACAGTTTGACGATACACACAGAAGAGACACACACCACAGAGCGCTACTTGCAACTATCGTTTTATTCCCTTGTCAGTGGAATAAATACAGGAAGATACTCAGGGGGGAGGGCGGTAGCGACAAAACAAACAAGCAAACAAAAAACTAAAATAGTTTTGACAAATATTGCCATCTACCAATGCCAAGCCGGCTTTGTCATGCGATCGTTTTTGCTGCACTCATCACAAAAAACCCCGGATACGAAAATTCCCGATTAGCGCTTGAGGAAATCTAATTCCTTTGCACTAAGGGAAACTGAGGGCGTGCTCACGCACATACTACCCAAACGCGCAATCTCAGCAGCTTCGATTATCTCCCGCGTTATTTGGCTGCCATCTTTGCTCACAATCTTACAATTCTTGAATAATGGCCGACATCCGCAATCTCTACAATGTATCCCAAGGTGTCCGGTGACTGTTCTTGAAACGTTATAATCATGTTCCTTTAATCTTTCGTTTAAACATCGTCCAGTCTGACCGATGTACTTTCTGCCGCACTGAAGTGGAATGGAATATACTACTCCCTCAGCGCAGTCGACGAACTTCTTTCTGTGTTGTGTTTCACAACCTCGTTTCTGTGTGGCACCTGGGTTAACCTTTGCACACATGCTCAGCAATTTCTCCGGTGCGGAAAACACCACTTTTACCTCGCATCTTTTACCAATTTTCTTAACTCGGTGCGCGATCGAATGAATGTACGGCATCACCACTATTTTTTGTCGTGTGCTTGGACCGCAAGGCTCCTTCCCAGATAACGGAGCCCTGGTTCCGATTTCCTTGAACAAACATTGTGCCACAGATACTAATAGTTGTGAAGGATAACCTGCCTCTATGAGCCTGCGCGTTTGCTCCCGAAAGCTGTCAGCAATGCTATGATGGCACGACTTTTGCAACGCGTTTCTGTAGCATGACTTAACTATGCCTCGTTTTACGATTTTGGAATGCGCAGATTCGAAGGGCAAAAGAGGCTTATTTGCACGCGGTTCATATTGCCAACAACAATGATTGGAACCCAGTCTTAGTTTTAAGTCAAGAAACCTAATTGCTCCACCATCTGGCTCTTCACTTGTGATCACCAATGGCTCTAGCCCCTCTCTGAAAATACCTTCAAGGTTTGTCAACAGCGACTGATTCTTGTTATCAACGTTGTCCACTAAAACTAAGTAATCATCAACAAACTTTCTTTCCAGTTCGTAGTCTACAATCGCGCATCATCAACTTTCTTCATCATCATCAATCATCAACTTTCTTTCCAGTTCGTAGTCTACAATCGCGCAGTCGCAAACGACGCTTGCTGTACAGGCCTCTACCAGTGGCGTAGCCAGAAATTTTGTTCGGGGGGGGGCTACGCCACTGGCCCCATATATATATATATATATATATATATATATACACACACACACACACACACACACACACACACACACACACACACACACACACACACACACACACACACACACACACATGGGGCCAGTGGCGTAGCCAGAAATTTCGTTGTTGCATTTAAAAGAAAAAGTTTAATTCTAGTCACTACTGCTTTCAAATTTTTTATTTAGGTGGTCAATTATTTATTAAAAATTGGCCAAATCAAAAATTTTCAGAAAACGAAGCTATCAGGTTTAAAACTCCGTGACTCAACAATGAAAAATTATATCCCAATTCTGTGAATTGCATCTAATAGTACATCTACAGCAGACAAAATAGATATGTTACACATGAATCCCAAAAAAATTTAGTATTGTGGAAATACGGCTTGTGCAGAACCCTTGTACACAACGTAACCAATTCACGTAAGATACAAATTGACATAGCAAACTTGCCCGCTGTGACTTTTATAATAGATGCCGTTTACAGAACCACAATGTCTGTTATTCATGCATAGCTATTAGTTTGTAAACGTCGTGCTTCTATATTTTCAAACTTTCGAATTTTTCAAAATAATTTAATCAACATTCAGGCCCTAAATCGAAGTTGTGTTTCCAACAGAACTAGGATTTAACTTTCTCTCTCAAATGCAACGAATTTCAATAAAAGCGATTAGCAGGATTATCTAAGAAAAGGGTTTCTGCGTTTTACAACTATTTGAATAGGCCGCGTCGGATTGGGCCCGAGCTAAAGCTTCCTCTTAAACAATTTGTCAAGGGATCAAATCCATGAATAACTGCATTGTCATTGCCAAAGATGCTGCAAACGAATTCTTGAACGCTACGCACAGTCAAAACAATAAAATATGTATTTTTTCATAAAATAATATACTCGTATGTGCCAAAAATATTGCCCAAAATAACTGATATCAATGCTTCCATATTTTTGTCTATTCAAGTAAAGAAAATATCACACGAACTTTAGAACTATATCAGTTCGAAACCAGGAAAGCAGCGCATGCCACTGATATGAAAAATTAAAAGGCAATGAACTCAACAAGTTGAGGACAAATATGTTAATGAAACTTTGTCATTCAAGAACCGTGCTTACATTCTTGTATATATGCAATGGCCAGTGAAAAATCTCAATGACGCTGTAATTTGTTTTAATGTATTACGCAGAAGCAGCTGTCACCGGTCGTGTATCGTGAGTAATTGCACCGAAATCAGTCGCAACAGAGGGCACGTATAAAAAGCAGGAATTCTGCAAGATATACGAGGGCAAGTCAAATAATTGTGAGCCAACAACGGGGTACTTCTTTTAAAAGTAGTCTTCATGAGAATTTAGACATTTGTCCCATTGACTAACGAGTCGCGTGATTCCCGTCTTATAAAACTCCTTGGGTTGCTGCTTCAAAAAGTCTGTATCTGGTTCCCTTGAGCTGTTTTTTCGGTTGCCCCAAAATGTAGAAGTCGCAAGGTGACAGGTCTGAGCTGTATGGCGGATGCTGCAGCGTTTCCCACTTGAACTTTGCCAGTTTTGTATTAACCACATAAGCGACGTGGGGACAGGCATTGTCGTGGAGCAAGATGACCCCATTCGTCAATTTTCCACGTTGTTCGTTCTTGATTGCAACACGCTGCCGTTCTGGCGTTCCACAATATCGGAAATAATTGATAGCCTCTCAAGATTTAGCAAATTCTATCAGTAATGGACCCTGTCGATCGAAAAAAAAAGTCAACAACACCTTTCCAGCGGAAATGATGGCCTTTACGTTCTTTGGGCGTGGTAAATTCGAATGTTTCCGCTGTAAGCTTTGCCGTCGTGTTTCAGGCTCGTAGTAGTGGCACCAAGGTTCGTCCCCGATCACAATTGCAAACATGAAGTCGTCATCCTCATTGTGATACCCGATCAGATGAGTCAAGGCAGCGCGAAACTACTCCGTCTTCTCGCTATGGATCGAAATCTTGGGGATCCATTGCGCACCAAAGAGCCGATAACCGAGAAGCTCATGAATTAAGGCGTGAACCGAACCGTGACTGATGTTCAGACGGTCTGCCAGTTCATCGATGCTTATCCTCCGTTCTTGTTTCATCAGCTCATGAACCTTTGAAATTGTGTGGGGGGTGATTGCACGATGGTTTTGGCCCGGTCTTGGAATGTCTTTACAACGTCCTTTAAACCGTTTGCTCCAACGCTTCACAGTGGTCAATGAAATGCCGTGTTCAACGTAAACGGCAGCCATACGGCGATTAATTTCTGTTTCGGAAACACCTTTAGCTGTCAAAAACTTCGCGACACCGAGCTGTTCAACTTTTGAAGTGTCCATTATGTGACGCAACCATATTCAACCCAGTGTATGTGAGCATTAAAGAACATTTATCTTCACACCTGCGTGTCACTTTTGTAAATGAGACATGCCGTTCTCCTACGCGCATGCCTCGCAGATAATGAACCGAACCATTATTGCCTGGTTAGGGTAGGCGCACTTTCATTTGACTCGCCCTCGTACATTAGAACTGCAAAGATACAATGGGATATACAAATGTGAAAATACGGCTTGATAAAGGACAAAAAAGTGTCACTGGAAACATGATTCACTGCATGTATACACAAAACATCGCAACAAGATATTTAAGTATACGTATAAGTCTCCAATGAGTCTATGTATGTAAGAAAAAGTAACTGTATGTAATGCGTCAAACAAGGCAAATAAACATGTTGCACAATCATAGATTCACAGAATCCTAGATTCCGCCCCCATTCCATCCACTCCCCCCGATGTATTGCGTGCGACGGAAGGCGGCGCGCTTGCTCCCCGCTTTTCTCCTTTGCGCACACAAGACTGAGCCACCATCGTCGGCTCACCCATTCCACCTCCCCCTCTACGCTTTCATTCGCACATACAGCATGCAGCGCGTGGTGACGATTTTATCACCCTTGGACTTTATACGAAACATGAGGGCGACGGCGATGGCAGGAATTCGCCTGGAGTGTCCATGTAATTGCTTTCGCAATAATACAATAAACGTATCCGGCAACTAAAGCGTCCCGTCGCCCATTACTTTCCGCAAAAGAAGTATCAAAATCGAACTTTCACCATGCGACAATTCGCTGCGCCGCAACAATGTATTTTTTTTCTGTGAGGCGGAGGCACCGAAATGGAAAAAAAAAAACGCATAGGAAAGTATGTTGGCCAGAATCGAATGCCTACATAGGGCACCTAATGGGGCGTCAGAATTAATACCGAAGAAAACATGAGATGATTGGCCCACTGAGAACCATACGCATATTGCTCAGTATCCTACACCGGCGAAACAAGACTTTCCGGAAAGGTTCCACTCAAGGAACGCGGTGCAATCCTTCGAGTCCCCACAGTGATGGCGGCGAGCGACCATTGTTTTTTTTTTTTCTCGTCTGCTAGCCAGAAAGCTTCCAAAACTCTGTCAGGTGAAAATCCGCTCGGCCAGAGCAAACCGAACGCCCACCGAAGTGCACCGCGCGGTGGTCGGGGCCATACCAGAAAAACATATGCACTCTGGCTCGCTCTGGCAGCCTGCGGGTAGGGTAGCGAGAACAAAAAAAAAATTGAAGGGGCTCAATGTGTCCTCGGCGAATAAAAGTCAAAGTAGAAAAAATAAATAAGAACATAGTTACTTTGACTGGCTTTAGTGTCTTCACATGGATGTTCTGGCGTAGGTTAAAAAAAATGTTCATATTTCTTTATGTGACATGACGGCACAAATGAACCACCCCAACGCATCGTCTCATTGGACCTCGCTGCGTGCTTTGTCAACTCGTCTGCTAGTGTGTTGATTTGGCTTGTCCCGTTGTATGTTCCGATGTAAAACTTTAGAAAAGTCAATGGACCTTTGGCGTCAAATGTTTATAACAACATTAAACCAACAAAGCTCCGCAATTGAAAATTTAAAGCACAACTTTGGAAATGTCAATGCACGTTTCACATCAAGAGCTTATGAAATTTATACCCATAAAGTTCCGCAATTGATATCCATGCGCTCCATAGATTCCGTGGCCTCAGTGAGATGCCGCGGCGAGCCCGCTCACCATCAAAGCGCCCTTGAAAACTTTGTGCTCGGATGGGACTGTTTGGCGTTATGTGACTGCCGGTGTATGGGCGTTGCCACGAAATCCAGCCCGAGTTCGCAATCTTCGCGGTTAAATGTCATTTCGAGCGTCAAAAAGACATTCTAGACAAAATCCAGAGTGATTTCCGGCGCCGGGGGTCGCTTTGGTCGGCGGTGCATGGACAGCACGAAAAAATTTCGGGGGGGGGCTGAAGCCCCATAAGCCCCCCCCCCCCCCCCCCCCCCCCTGGCTACGCCCCTGGCCTCTACGATAGGCGACGGTTGCTCGGTCCCATCGTGTTTCGGGGCCGCGACGGGCGATGCGCCAAAGCTGGCCGGCAACAGCTTAACTGCTTCGAGCCGCAACGAGCGCTACTTGTCGCGATGTAGCGCGAAGCAAGCTCGCGTGAAATGGGTGCTCAGGCAGGGGGACAGCCACCGCGAAAGGATTCCCCGCGCTGCCGGACGGCGACGGTCCGGGCCGTCCGAGCGGCCGGAGGAGCAGCAGCTGCACCCCGGCGGCGCGCGGGGGGCCACGCAGCGGGGGCCAGCTGCAGCAGAGAATGCGCCGCCGTCCAAGGCCGCATACCTGGCCTCTTCCGCGTCTGCCCCGGACGCCCTCGCCCGCCGAAGAAGCGTGCGCGCCTTCGCAGCTGGCGCCCGGCGGGAGAAAGCGAGCGGCGGAAGGGGGGGGGGCAGCTGTCGCCTTTTATCAGCTGAAGAAGCAGTTTTAAATTCAGCAATGTCAAGGACCCACCCGTGCCGATATGTCCGAGCACACGAAATTGCTGCGCAGTGCGTCGCGCTGGCGGTACACAGACGGAGAGCTCAACATAAGGAAAGGCCAAGCAAAGGTCCTCGCAATCTTTGGGACTTTCACGAAGACACCGCGTGCTTTTCCACGCCGAGCAGTCCCCGTGGGTGGGGGAGTGCTTAACGGACACAAAAGCTCGACATCGCTGAAGCAAAATATCGGAAGTCGTCAGAAGAGACAAGGCCGCTTTGCACCTCTTCTCCTGCTACTACTTTCTGGCATGCAAAAGCACGTTTCCACCGCCTATACCGTCCACGGTAGGGCGAAAAGCACGCCACAGTGGTTTAAAAAAAGATATGAAAACTGAGGCATCGGACAACATCCCCCCAGGTCTATGGCTCCCATTTCGAACATTTCCATAAGCGTGTCGAGCAGTGCACGACACGCTTACGGGCGCGGGCGACCGAAAAGACGACCGCGTCTTGGCAGCAGCATCTAACGGTGGAAGAGCCAGCTGAAACCGGGCGGGGAAAAAGGGGGTGCAGGAGAATCCTTCTTCACGCCACCGCTGGAGCTTCGGGCAGCCAGCGACAGCCGTCCAGTGGGCGACAGCTGCCAGCCTGCCTCTGGACACGGCGCGCGCGCGAATGTCCGGCTTCCTGCCAAAGCGGTGGGCCCCTTCCGCGCACTCTCCCCGCTACCGCCACGCACTGGAACAATGGGCGTGAGCGGGATGCAGCGCGAGGCCGATTTCCATCTCGCCGCCACAGCGGCAGAGGTCGACCCCGCCAGTTGCACAGCTGCTGGCCAAGTGCAGCGCTCGAGGAGGAGAGCTGGAAGAAGCGAGCACGACGGCTCAATACAAGCGCTGGTGACGTTACCCATCAGTAGCATGGATGATCCGCTGCCGTCTTGACAGGACGCACACAGCCTGTGTCCATGTCGCATGTGGACACCACCGAGCGCTGGAGGTCGCCTAGCGCACCGTGGCCTTCCAACGAGTTGGAGAACAAGAAATGTCGACAATCACGCCAACCGACCCTGTATATACGCAACGGCAAACGTGGAAGCGAAAAAGGGGCATTGTAGTCTATGCTGACTTGTTACCGTTTCAGTGCACGCGCATGACGAAGTCGCCGCCGCCGGTGCCCACTGAGTCGCCGTACAGTGCGCTCTGGGAAACACGAGGCGATCTTACAATGCGACCAAATATTATGCCTACCCGCCGTGGTTGCTCAGTGGCTATGGTGTTGGGCTGCTGAGCACGAGGTCGCGGGATCGAATCCCGGCCACGGCGGCGGCATTTCGATGGGGCGAAATGCGAAAACACCCGTGTACTTTGATTTAGGTGCACGTTAGAGAACCCCAGGTGGTCAAAATTTCCGGAGTCCTCCACTACGGCGTGCCTCATAATCAGAAAGTGGTTTTGGCACGTAAAACCCCATAATGTTTTTAAATATTATGCCTGGCTGTCTCTCAAATGTTGACAAATACGAACCGTGCAAGTGAATTAATGCCACGTCCTAACCCGGCCGTTTCATTGCAAATGCACAGGAAACGGGTCAGTTAGTTCTCCGATGCGGCAGCTATGCGCTGCGTGACCAGGCTATCTACACCGTCAGCAGCACAACCGGACGTTAGCCGGAAGTGATGTCACTCGGCTGCGCATACAAAACGCAGAGAAACAACAACGCCGCAAAAGCAAGCTCTGCCAACGTCCCGTTGCTCACCCCCCCGTTTCCGGCTGACGGTGCACAGCCTATGGCCACGAATTTACAAACACGACCCGGAAACAAAGAGAGAGTTCACCGCAAAAGCTGCTCATTACACCTCCATTTCGTAAATTCTGGAATGAACGCTCACAGGACAGCGACTAACCGACAGAGAGTTCCGGGAAAAGGAAAATCGTGTAATGACAACGGCTTGTGTATGTATCCGGTTCTAAACGTGTAAGGTGAAGCTTTTGTTTCCACCAAACCCTTTACCTAAGACCCATTTCACGGACGTTGCGACGATTACTCTTCTCCGTTCATTTTCTACATTGTTTGCGCAATCGCAAAATTTCGTCACAGGCGGTTCCTGTCAATCTAATAAATACTGTTTTTCTTCACTGCGAATGTACGACAAAACTTGAAAAAAAAACATTCTATTCGATGCTGGGAGGGCGGAAGGAGGGGGAGGTCTTTTTTTATTTCTTTCTCTTTTGTTGCTGTGCTAACGTTTCACAAAGACGAGTCACAGAATACACGTACAAAACTTAAATTGTATATTTATGGAGGCTGTTTTTATTGCCGACGTATAAAACGTATAGTTGACGAAAGGAAACTAAAAAAAAAGAAAACGTACCCTTAAATGACGTCAAGTTAGATGGTGCAGCCGACAGGAAATGTCTCGCAGAGGGTACCAAATGACGATAGAACTACCAACCAAAAACGTTTTCGGGAGTCTACCCACTTCTAAATATAATCTCACGAAAACGCACCAAACTAAAGGCCGTAAAACGAGGTAAGGTCTGTACATAGTACAAGGTAGCAGACAGCCCTTGTCAAATGCGAAGAAAAAAAGAAAAACCCTGCCACGACAACGCAACTTCCAGCTATTCACAGTTACGCGTATTTCAGGACCAAACTTTTGCTCCGGATAAAAAAGTAAAAGGAAAAATATTCTTGTCCTCTCAGTTGTATTTAGGTTGCCAAGCTGAACATGGAAGGCATCTTATTTTGCTTCAGTTCACGCACAAAGCACGCACCAACGGTTTTATAGCCTATGGTTTGGATGAAGAACCGTCCGGCGCACAGTGCCAACACAAGTGGCCCTCGGCAGCGAACAATGGACGGGGCTTCACGGCGCCCCGTACACCAGTGCATGCCGACATCGCCACTGTGAAACGGGGTGCGATTAGGGCGATCGCGGGGCCCATCAAACGAGGTCGCGCAGACAACGGCCAAAGGTCGTCAGCATTGGGTGCGTTCCAGTGCCCAGAAGAAGAAAAAAACGGGAAAAAAAGTGCATGTGGTGAGGGGGGGGACGTAACGAACGCTTGTGCGTCAGTGGAACAGAGGCAGAGAGACAGGTGGGCACTTCTACAACGCCCGCCAGTGTATCCGAGGCGTCGATTCTGACGCCGGTGGGTCGAGCTACGACGTTGAGATCAAAAGTGCAACGCGACTTGATGCTACCGCGCAAAAGCCGCCTCCGGTCGGACCGTTCCAGGAACGATGTTTGCCCCCTATTGATGGCACACCAACCATGCAGTTGTCGGCCCGCTCGCTGCGAACTTGCGGGACCGCATTTCGTGCTCGTAACTAGTCCACCCACACCAAGCAGGTTACGTACGCGAAAGGCAGCTAAGTTACGCGTGGCTGCAGAGTAGCCAATTCAGATGAAATTCACGTGAACTTAGTGGAATACACTCTCAGTCAAGCCGAATTAACGCAGGCATGCGTGACGAAAGACAACGGGCTGACGACAAAACGACATCGCAAGAGTGACCGACCGCACGCGGCCCCAAGGTACGGCGCACCGTCTTATGAGGGCAAAAGCCATCGCCGAGCATCCCATGTAAAATTAGACCTTGCGGGGGCGGGAGCCGTCGTCACACCAGTCGTCCTGCTCAGAAGAAGCGGGGAAGGGAGAAACGGAATGCTCGGCGCACATGTTCCGCGGCGGCGGCATAACGCCCCCCGGGAATGCATGCAACGCGAGCAACGCAGACTCGTCGGCGCGAGCAGTGTCACTGCACCCCGCACGCAAAGGAATGCCGCGCCGGAACAAAGTCCGCCGAAACGAACCAACCGGCATCCGTGGCAGCGTCAAACGTGAGCGGAACACGCATGACACGTTAAATTTCGTCACGCGCTTAAGCACGAGTTCTCTGAAGGAGCAGAGAGCACCCTGAGTACTACACAATGAAGGCTACTTGCGATTCCTGCTTCGCACAACGTTCCGCATGCTTGGAAGTGAACACAAGAACTGAGCCCCTCGCGGCATTCCCGGACCTTTAATGAGAACAAGCTGGCTGTTTTCAGCCTAATCTCACTCCTCGTCACAGTCCGTCAGGGGGTTGCTGCTCTTAAGCGTTGGCGTGTTGTTTTCTTTTCAGGCGACTTGCTCTTTTCACTTGGCCGCAGTGAGGGGGGAGGCTGAATGCCATCAGAAAATGAGGAGGGGGTGGAGATGCTTTTTGTCTGTTGCCCAGAGCCCGCGGCGGCAGGGCAGCAGCGTTGCCAGTGCAGAGGAGGCGAGGGGGTAGTCGCCCGCGATTCAAGCTCATTTCCACCCCCTTTGCACTGGCTGGCCACCAAGGGCCAAGATCACGAGCGCACGTTTGAATCGTACACTCCCGAGGCGGATAGGTGGCCTAGCGAAGACAACCGCGCGGGGCGGCCGCGCATGCGTGCTGGCCAGCGGCGCCCTCTCCCTCGTCGAGGTGGCTGACCCCGGGCGGTCCGGGGAGATGACGGCGGTCGCGCCTTCCCCTCCGCGATGGACACAGCACTCCGCCCAGAGGCGCGCTCCACGCCACCCGCCCGTCGCTGGGATGCCCACCGGACCGGCAGGGAGCCACGGTTTCAAAAGGGAGACACGGAAACAAGCAGCGACAGGCTTCGCCGGGGAGACGTTTTCTTCCGTCGCCTGCAGTTCTGAACACGTGGCAGCGAGGCTCAAAACACCCGAGGCACATCAGCGTGCTGTTGCAGGCTTGCAATCCGTGATGGACGACTCGTCACTGCTAGTCCCAATTGGAACGAAGCACAACGTCTCGTTACGCGCAAGTGCGCGTAACGAGACTTCTGAGCTCATTGGAGACTCCATGTTGTTACATCTCCAGGCTTGGAGTGGCGCCTGACACTGGCAAAAGATGCCGAGAGCGAGTGGGGCTATATTAATTCAGGTACAACCAAATTAGGAAGACCCACCAAGCTTGAACAAAAGACAATCCCTCACCAGAACAGGAATCGGCCTCCCTGGTGTAGCATTCGGCCACTTCCTCCCAATTCACTCGTTCTATCAACAAATGGCCCTCAGTCCCCAGCAGCTGCGGAGCACACCTGACCAAGGCGGCGGTCAGACCTGTAACTCAGCAGAGGGTGCTAAAGATATCTGGATCCGGGCAGGCCGACAATGGAAACTGACCCTGACAACCTTTAACCCCCGAATTCTGTCGAGTGAGGCTAGCTTAGCAGGACTCTTTGAGGAACTATCAGGCATTGTTTGGGATATCATTGGCCTTAGTAAGATTATAACAACTGGTGAGGTTTATACACTGCTAACGGTCATGTCCTCTGCTGTAGAGGTCTCACAGATAAGCAATACGGGGTAGGACTCCTAATCCATAAGCACATAGCGGGCAACATTGACGGCGGGCAACATTGACGAATTCTACAGCATTAATGAGAGGGTAGCAGTAGTCATAATCAAAATTAATAAGAGGTATAAATTAAAGGTAGTACAAGCCTACGCTCTAACATCCAGTCATGATGACGATAAAGTAGATCAGTTTTATGAAGATATTGAATTAGCGATGAGAAAAGTGCAAACTCAGTATACTGTAGTAATTGGCGACTTCAATGCAAAAGAGGGGGAAAAGCAGGCTAGCGAACAAGCAATTGGCAACTACGGTGTCGATTCTAGGAACGCTAGAGATATGCTGGCAGCATTTGCGGAAAGGAATAAGCCGTGAATAATGAACACTTTTTTCAGGAAGCGTAGCAACAGTAAGTGGACCTACAAATGGTCAAACCAGAAATAAAATGATTTCATGCTTTTTGCCGATCCCTGCATAGTGCAGGATGTAGAAGTGTTAGGTAGGGTAAAGTGTAGTGATCATAGGTTAGCAAGAGCTAGGATCCAGCTCAATTTGAAGAGAGAAAGAATAAATTTGGTCAGGAAGAAACAAGCCAACCTAGTCGCAGTAAGGGTAAAATCAGACCAATTCAGGCTGCTACTTGCACACAAATATGCAGCCGTAGAACAGATAGATGATGACAAAGAGGTAATGAATGAAACCGTAACTAGGCTGGCTTCAGAGACCGCAAGTGAAGAGGGAGGTAAGGCACTGTTAGATATGGAGCTGGTTCCTGCGATTACTTCGAGTTCCCCAGACCACATCGGATTACAGCACAGCTAATTGAGGAATGCAAAAGCAGGAAAGCGCATTCCAGAGAAGCGGCCGAGGCAACAAGTTTACGTGCCAACAAGTTCCTGCGCCGCCGGGATTAGCAGGTGGGCATCCGACAATGAAGCAGGTGCACGAGCGCCCCCCCGCTCCTTCTCCAGCCTACAAGTGGATTGCCAGTCTGCGTGGCAAGACCGCAGAGAGCCCCGACAGGTGTGCCACGCGACACGGGCGCCTACCATTGGCTGCAAGTGGCGTCATCGGAGTGGACTCTCCCATTGGTCAAACATGACGTGACTTGCAGTGCTCGAAGGGCTTATAAGAAGCCTTCCAGAGAGACCTGAGGATTCTGGGACATGCCCTGATTCCCTGATTCACCTCTCTCGAACTTCTTGCCGCGGGCCGCAGCGTCCGAGTTGCTGCCGGCCCGTAATGACAGTACGTCTGTTAATTGACGCTCACCCGTCCTGTATAATATGTAAATAAATCCTCCCGAGTTTGGGGTTTTCCATCCCGACGTCCCGTCCTACAACCCCTACATCTGGTTGGCAGCGGTAGGATCGCCTCCGAATACATCAGCTGGTGGCAGCGCTACGAATCAACCTTCGTCGAGAGAGATCGTAAGGAACCGGGAAGAGCGAAGAAGAGAGAGCCTTCGTCGAAAGAGGTCCGAAGAGACTGGGAGTATCGAAGAAGGAGCGAGCCTTCGACCCAGGGAGTCCGGAAGGAACCGGGAACAGCGGACAGATGAACCGGATGGCAGAGTGCTGCAACCGTAAGTGAGCGCGTGGTTTTTTTCCTTATGATTCGCCAGACTCAAAGGTTGTGTGTTCAATTTTGATAGTTCTGGGAATCGGGAGTTTGTTGCATTGTGTGTTTGCACAAATTAATTAGGGAAAACAGTTTTAACCACCTGTCGGGGCAGCTGCCATGGATCTTAGAAGGTTGACGAGGTTAGACTTGTTGTTGGTGTGCGACGATTTGGGAGTTGAGGCGGACGAACGGATGGAAACGCCAGCTATCATAAAGGCGATTAATGATAGTGGCAATGATGACAAAAGCATTGAGCTTGCTTGGGAAGTGATACAGGAGCCACGGGAGCGTGTGCGTCGTGTACGTTTGCGAGAGCGTCGTGAGCTTAGGAGTGAGCGTCAGCGTGAAGAACGCGAGAATGAACGGAAGCAGG
Source organism: Dermacentor albipictus (assembly GCF_038994185.2). Taxonomy (NCBI): domain Eukaryota; kingdom Metazoa; phylum Arthropoda; class Arachnida; order Ixodida; family Ixodidae; genus Dermacentor; species Dermacentor albipictus. The sequence continues at coordinate 210,781,823 of NC_091821.1, read as the reverse complement.
AGCTTCAAGAACTTACTCTTAGGTGTCAGCGTCACGAACGTGAGAAGGAACGCGAGCTTGAGCGAGAGAAAAAGTATGAGAGAGAGAAGGCAGCACTGATCAAAGAGATACAATATTGTGATCAGTTATTGGCACAGAGACAACGGCTGTCTGAGAATTCTGTAGGAAGTACAGAGCAAGTGTCTAGCGGATTTTCGCCAGAAGCCGACGAAAAGAGTAGTGCCTGTGACATTGACTGCCGATTAATAAGTGAAGGGAAAAGGCTAGCTGCTAACGATGCCTTAGTGGCAACAGAGGCCGTTAAAGGCCGCAAGGAGAGCGACGAGGTGCTGTGCCAACAGATGACTGTGGAGACAGCTAGGCCAGCTGCGAACAAATTGGCACAGTTACCGAGCGTGTGCGTCGCTGGTAATGTTAGCGAGGTTGCTAGCGAGGAAAAGGGCACTGCTGACCCGACAGAAGCGAGCACCCATGTCAGGCCAGAGGTGCGTGCAGAAGTGAAGTGCGAGCTGGACGATGCAGTTGAGAATAGCTCTCGGGGTGGCGAGCTCCGTAGCTCACGAGAGAACAACTGCATTGTCCAGGGATCGGTGCGGCTCTCCGCCAGTCTAGGTAGCCTAGAGAGGGATGATTCAGTTGTTAATCATTCGGACTGGGCGCGTGAGACAGCGATCGATACCGACGGGCTGTGTGCCGATGCACAGCGTGAGCTGGGCAATGTAGCAGAGGGCAGTTCGCAAGAGTGCGAGTTGTCTAACTCGAGTAAAGCCTGCTGCATTGTGCCAGAGTCGGTTGGGCTGTCCGCCAGTCGAGGCAAAGTGAGAGTAGATTTAAATGTAAATCACTCAGACTGCGCGGGTAAGAGGCCGATCCGGGCCGACGAAATGTGTACCGGCCAGCACGAGGCACGAGAAGGCGACATGAAGGCTAGTGCAAAGAGAAAGCGCCTTAAAAAGAAGCGCGGTAAAAACCGAAAGTCGGTAATTAATGTAGCGCCGCCAAAAATGGCGAGAAACCCAAAAGGGCAGGGCGCGAGGAAGAAGGTGCGGTCGTCTAGGACGATGTTGACGCATCCAGAACGTTCGAGCCACCGGTCAAAGGGGGACCGCGAAGAATGTTCTGCACGGACGCGGACAAAGGGCACGAGGCAGTTAAGCTCCTCGTCGTTCCGTAGTTCTTTTCACAGCTCAGCGTGCAGTTCGAAGAAACGCAAGGTGGCAGGACGAGACCAGGTGGGGAGAAGCGACGCGGTCAATCGGATTTGTGTTGAAAGCGGGGCGCGAGGACGCAAATTGGCAGTAGACCGTAACGTCTTGGGGGAGCTGATGGTGAATCAGCCCTTTTGTTGTCTCTCGGCAGCCAGAGTAGCTTTGAGACCACGCCCACCGCGGGTCAGGCTGAAAGTATGAGTCAGTCGTAAGCAATCGGGAACGGGAAGCCAAGAGAGCTTCCGTAGAAGTGAAATGTTGTTTTGTTTTTATTTTTGAGCATCGGAAAATTTCGCGATTTGAGACTAGGTTTTCTTTCAATATGTAAAGGTATGAGCTTTGTTTGTGTTCGTTTGAAAAGCTCGAGATTTGAAAGATGCGTTTTATATAAACATGTAGTCTCGCGAGATGCTCATTAATAAGTAGACAGGCTTTTTTTTGTGTGTGTGAGTAACCTGAGGGTCAAGGTTATTGTTGAGAGGCCTATCGTAACGCGCGTGTGTGTTATTTAACCTTCTTTCTTTTTAAGCGTTTTTGAATTTTGTAAGGTTAAGCGCGTAGATTTTCAGTGAGTGCATGATTTGCACTGCGAAGCGTTCTTAGTTCCATTAGCGCGTGTCCTGTGTGGACGGAAGGAAGCAGACTTTATGACTGGGTTGCTAGTGTGTGTGGAGGGCAGCCGTATTCTGACTTCTTTAGTGAGCGTGCGTGGAAAGAGTTAGTAGAAGACGCATCATTTTAAGAGTTCTGCGGAGTGTGTAAGTCCCGCGAGTTTAATTGTTCGTTTATGTCACGTGTCCTGTAGGACTTTCAGGAAAGAAACGTGAGTAAGCGTGAATGAAAAGTTTGCCTACAATGCAAGTACGCGTTTTGTTTAGTGACCACAAGGCTAGTGCGCTTGTGATTACGTACTTGTGAGGATGACCAGATTGTTCAGTGGCACCAATACGTGTGATAAGTACGCCACTGCGATAGATTGGAAACATGCTGTTCGGGTGGTTAGGCCACTTAAGTTATGTTCGGCTGTTTCATTTGTTGTTTGCATCGTCAACGACCCTTTTGTTTTGCAACAACAATAGTACTCTGGTCTTGTCGGCAATCGAGGAGAAATGGATAGCTGTTTGGAAGGGTGGTTGGAACTGTTGTCAAAATTGGGGAACTAAAATATCAGGGTTCATTTTGACTCAGTAATAGCCTGGCGAGTCAGGGGCGAAGAGCCTGCGCTTACACGTGGGGCAGCACTGTGTTGTTTTGTTTGTTTGACGTCTGTTCTCCAGGGCCAAGGATACCGAAGTTCGTCAAACGAGGCTCGACCCCAGTACCCTGCAGCTTCTATCAGCGTTCCTCATGGCCAGCGAATTGAGTTCACCGGCCATTCAGAACTACCGGGGCGAGGACGAGCTGTTAGATATGGAGCTGGTTCCTGCGATTACTTCGAGTTCCCCAGACCACATCGGATTACAGCACAGCTAATTGAGGAATGCAAAAGCAGGAAAGCGCATTCCAGAGAAGCGGCCGAGGCAACAAGTTTACGTGCCAACAAGTTCCTGCGCCGCCGGGATTAGCAGGTGGGCATCCGACAATGAAGCAGGTGCACGAGCGCCCCCCCGCTCCTTCTCCAGCCTACAAGTGGATTGCCAGTCTGCGTGGCAAGACCGCAGAGAGCCCCGACAGGTGTGCCACGCGACACGGGCGCCTACCATTGGCTGCAAGTGGCGTCATCGGAGTGGACTCTCCCATTGGTCAAACATGACGTGACTTGCAGTGCTCGAAGGGCTTATAAGAAGCCTTCCAGAGAGACCTGAGGATTCTGGGACATGCCCTGATTCCCTGATTCACCTCTCTCGAACTTCTTGCCGCGGGCCGCAGCGTCCGAGTTGCTGCCGGCCCGTAATGACAGTACGTCTGTTAATTGACGCTCACCCGTCCTGTATAATATGTAAATAAATCCTCCCGAGTTTGGGGTTTTCCATCCCGACGTCCCGTCCTACAACCCCTACAGCACCAAGGCAACCAGTAGGCAAGCTCTCATAAGTAACAAAGGACCTAATAAAGAAACGAAAAAGAATGAAAGTGTCGAACTGAAGCGATAAGATGGAATTCGCGGAACTGTCAAAACTAATCAACAAGGCGAAAATAAGGGATATCCGAAATTATAGCGTGGGAAAGATTGAGGAAGCAGTAAAATATGGACGCAGCATGAAATCAGTGAGAAGGAAACTTGGCATCGGACAAACCAAGATGTACGCACTGTTAGATATGGAGCTGGTTCCTGCGATTACTTCGAGTTCCCCAGACCACGTCGGATTGCAGCACAGCTAATTGAGGAATGCAGAAGCCGGAAAGCGCATTCCAGAGAAGCGGCCTAGCAAACAAGTTTAAGGCATCAAGTTCACGTGCCAACAAGTTCGTGCATCACCGGGAGCAGGTGGGCATCCGACAATGAAGCAGGTGCACGGGCGCCCCCCCGCTCCTTCTCCAGCCTACAAGTGGATTGCCAGTCTGCGAGGCAAGACAGCAGAGAGCCCCGCCAGGTGTGACCCCACTCCTTCTCCAGCCTACAAGTGGATTGCCAGTCTGCGAGGCAAGACAGCAGAGAGCCCCGCCAGGTGTGACACCACGACACGGGCGCCTACCATTGGCTGAAAGTGGCGTCATCGGAGTGGACTCTCCCATTGGTCAGACATGACGTGACTTGCAGTGCTCGAAGGGCTTATAAGAAGCCTTCCAGAGAGACCTGAGATTCTGGGACATTCCCTGATTCCCTGATTCACCTCTCTCGAACTTCTTGCCGCGGGCCGCAGCGTCCGAGTTGCTGCCGGCCCGTAATGACTGTACGAATGTTACTTGTCGCTCACCTCCTTGTATATAATGTAGAATAAATACTCCCAAGTTTTTGGTTTTCATCCCGAAGTCCCGTCCTCCAACCCCTACAGCACTTAAAGATAAACAGGGTAATATCATCAGCAATCTCAAAGGTTTAGTAAAAGCAGCGGAAGAATTATATACTGCCCTGTACAGTACCCAGAGGGCCACGATACCTCCATTCGAAGCAGTAATGAACAGGTTGCAGAGACCCCTTCTCTAACTAGCGACGAGGTTAGAAGAGCCTTGCAAGACATGAAATGGGGAAAAACGGCAGAAGATGATGGAATAACAGTCTATCTAATAAAAGATGGAGGAGACATAGTGCTTGAAAAACTGGCGGCTCGCTTTACGAAGTGTTCATTATAGACTTCAATGGTCCCCGAGAACTGGAAGAATGCAGACATTATACTAATCCACAAAAAGGGAGAGGTTAAAGAATTCAAAAATTATAGGCCAATTAGCTTACTCCCATGTTATATAAAATATTCACCAAGATAATTTCCAATAGAATATGGGCAACACTGGACTTCAGTCAACCAAGCGAACAGGCTGGCTTCAGGAAGGGATACTCTACAATGGATCACACCCCCGTCATCAATCAGGTAATCGAGAAATCCGCAGAGTACAATCAGCCTCTCTATATGCATTTCATAGATTACTAAAAGGCGTTTGATTCAGTAGAGGTACCGGCAGTCATAGCGGCATTACGTGATTAAAGGGACACTAAAGTGAAGAATGATTTCTTCTGCATCAGTAGATTACCGTTCTACAACACCAAAAACACCACTCTTACAACGATAAGACGTTTGGTAAGCCAGAAAAAGCGCAAGAACGAAATACGGGTGGCGACGCCTACTTATGTTCCCGCCCCTGGGGGCTGTGACGTTTTGGATTTTGATGGCATCTTCTAGGGCCTACTAATTATATACAGCGTTACAGATTGACTACATTGCGTTCTAAAGGAACCAAATGTTAAACATGGCAAGTTTCGGGAACCTTTATTCAGCCAACGCGGCCTAAATGCGAAAACATACTTTGGAATCCCTGACGTCACGCTGACGTACCGGTGCTGGGGTTTCGGCGCGAAATTCAAATACTGATACTTGTACCTTCATTTTCTCATCTAATAATCAAACTATTTTTTTGAAATGAGTGTCTGCGGGGTTCCCAAACAATGCTTCACTAGTCTAAACTGATTTATGGTTTCGCTTTAGTGTCCCTTTAAGGAGTACAGGCCGCTTACGTACATATCTTGGGAAATATCTACAGAGATTCCACAGCTAACTTAATTCTCCGCAAGTAGGAAGATACCTATAAAGAAAGGGGTCAGACAAGGAGACACAATCTCTCCAATGATATTCACAGCGTGCTGGAAAGCAGTATTCAAGCTATTAAACTGGGCAGGCTTAGGAGTAAGGATCAACGGCGAATATCTCAGTAACCTTTGGTTCGCAGATGACATTGTCCTGTTCAGCAACACTGGAGACGAGTTACAACAAATGATTGAGGACCTTAACAGAGTGTGTAAGAGTATGGTTGAAGATTAATATGCAGACGACAAAGATAATGATGAATAGCCAGGCAAGGGAACAAGAATTCAGGATCGCCAGTCAGCCTATAGAATCTGTGAAGGAGTAAGTTTACCTAGGTCAACTAATCACAGGGAACCCTGATCATGAGAATGAAATTCATACAAGAATAAAAATGGGTTGGATCGCATACATCAGACATTGTCAGCTACTGACTGGAAGCTTATCATTATCATTGAAAAGGAAGGTGCACAATCACTGCATTTTACCGGTGCTGACATATGGGGCAGAAACTAGGAGACTGACAAAGAAGCTACAGAACAAGTTAATGACCGCGCAAAGAGCGATGGAATGAAGAACGCTAGGCATAACGTTAAGAGACAGAAAAAGAGCGGTTTGGATCAGAGAGCAAACGACTATAGACGATACTCTAATTGAGATTAAAAGAAAAAAAGAATGGAACTGGGCAGCTCATGTAATGCGTAAGTTAGATTATCAGTGGACCATTAGTGTTACAGAATGGGTGCCAAGAGAAGGGAAGCGCAGTCGAGGACGGCAGAAGACTAGGTGGGGCCAAGAAATTAGGAAATTTGCGGGGGCTAGTTGGAATCCGTTGGCACAGGACAGGGGTAATTGGAGATCGCCGGGAGAGGCCTTCGTCCTGCAGTGGGCATAAAATAGGCCGATGATGATGTTGTAAAAAGTATTCCAGTCATCCAAAAACGGCGTACGACCCACATGCACCTATATGGAAATAATGACTTCTAAGTACGATACAGGTACGGTAGGATACAGTACGATACGGCACATCTTACAATGGCAGCTTTGATGGCTCCCCCAAATGCCAGTTCCAACAAAATTTCTCGCGGCTGCAGGCACGTCGTGAAGGGGATGCACCGAACCAACTCGTGCCTTGCATGCTCTCTCTATAGTACATATCAGGACAAGTTGTCTACTTGGCAAGACAGCAGCATTTAGAACCCTAAAGCGTCGGATTAAAAACAAACTGAAGTACCAATGAACGATTGCAAATAGGCGAACTACAGCAGAAGTACGCAACGGAAATGAAAACCAGAAAGTTTACATTTAACATGGCGTTACCGCTCTGCTGAGACCACGCGGACCACGAACGCGTGCTACATTCACCGTGCATGCCGCGGATGGAACCTTACAGGGCCGATAACGGTATCGGTACAGCAGCGGTAACGTTATACTAAATCATTCTGAGAAAACCATGGTATTATCGCCGCCGACATCGTCCGACCAAAGTAAAATATTTGTACGCGAAAATACTTCAGACAAATTTCAATCAGTGCGCAACAAAATACTTAGGATGCGCAAATAGTTGCACGACAGTTTCATAGAATTGCCAGGTTTGACGCGAAAAGGCTGAAAGATATCTGACGGTTTTTTTTTTTTTTTAATACGTAACGACGCGCACTCGAATAATGTTGTGCGCCTATCTTCCAGCAGATTCAATAATATATGGGGTTTTACGTGCCAAAACCACTTTCTGATTATGAGGCACGCCGTAGTGGGGGACTCCGGAAATTTTGACCACCTCGGGTTCTTTAACGTGCACCTAAATCTAAGTACACGGGTGTTTTCGCATTTCGCCCCCATCGAAATGCGGCCGCCGTGGCCGGGATTCGATCCCGCGACCTCGTGCTTCCAGCAGATTCAGAAAGTAGTGGCAGGGCAATACCATCTTAGCCGCTCCTTCAGCAAGCAAACAAGACTAAGAAGTAGTGAGCACACGTATGAGTAACAATTAAAAAAAAAGTATGCTCGAATTACTTTGAAGCTCCATAATCGCAAGTTTACGCAAGTCCAAGAGTACACATACTTAAATATATACACAACTATTAGAGGCCGTCTCATCTTGCCAAGTCACACCACCAAAATTTGTTGTTCTGTATCGCAGAAGCTTCGCCAGAGGCTAAAGGCATCACTTCCGTGAAATCTGTTAGCCTACAACTCGTTTGCAAGACCGAACGTTGAACACGCGAGCGCTGTTTAAGATCCATTCCCGAAGAAATATATCCATGAACTAGGAATTACTCGAACTACAGTTTCTTTCATTTTTGGCATACGCTATACGTAATAACCACGCTTACATTTCACAGACCATAGTTTCCAATATACTTTCGACCCAGGAAATAAAAGGGAAGCAGTTGAACGGCTAAAGTTCCCGTACCTACTGCAGACACCGAAAGTTAAATTTGCCCTTGAGCCCTTATACAAGCGAACCCGACATCTTAAACAAGACATTGCCAAAATAGTAACCCTGTTCCTTTCTTGAGCAGTAGGAAAACAGCACAATGGACAGGACGTGACAATGGGACAAACAGCGGACAGACAACGTCCCTTCCTCACGCCATGTCCACTGCGCTGTTTTTCTCCTGTTCAAATCAAGAAACAAACAACCCAAATACGTGCGCTTCAGTTATTCCTTTCTTTGCCTGTACTGATCTTTAAAAAAAAAAGAAAAACGTTTTCAAAACGTATTTTCTGCACGTTACGTTTTCGAACTTTGAGCAACGAGCTACTCGACGCCATCGATACCTTTATTTTATGCTATTTTTTGGTACTGACCTAACTATGCTACCCAAAAACCCATGTAATGAATATTACATAACGAAAAGAAAGCGACCATATACGCACTCCCCCCTCCCCCCCCCCCTTTCACTTCACTACTACTTCACAATGCCAGGAAGCCTGTGTTTCGTTTATCCTGTTCACACGCGTTTGGCGCAGATGTGGGGTCGGGAAAAGCACTGTGACCGGCACAGAAAGGAAATCTCACATCTGCTGGCGTCCACGTGCAGCTGTGTGCCACTAGGGGTCTTCCCAATGGAATACACCTGCAGGCTGCGATCCCTTGTCACTGCTACTATCACAAACTGCACTGACGACAACGCTATTCAGCAAGCAACAGGACGTAGACTCACTGCTCAGTTGTTCAGCATTACTGCTGGGCGGAATGCGAAAAGAAGATGACACATTGCAAGCATTAAAGGAGGAGGAAGCCGAAGTAGCGACAGGGCGATCAATGGCGATGACGCAAGAGATAAAGCAGCGTTTGACCCGATACTCTGCCTTCATTCACAAGGCGCTCCACAGACCACATGCAAAGAGAGAGAAAAACAAAACAGAAAACAACAAAAGCAGTCACACATGCTGACACACACAGAGACGCACGTACGCAATCAAAAGCAAGCGAGCAAACTGGGAAAAAAAGTAATAATAAACAGGCATTTTATCAAGCGAGGTGTATGTTGTTCCATGACACGGCGCGAACTGCAGGACATGTGTAAACGAATAGGAGAAAAAAAAAAAGGCGAAGGCAGACGAGCAACGTGACCGGCGTCCCCGCGGCGGCTACAGTGCGTGGCTGAACGCCAGGATGCGAGCGCTCGGCATGCGACACAGACACCGCAGCCAGGCGAACGCGCCGCGATGGCTCCCGACAACGTGCCCGCGGCGCGCAGAGCGAAGGTCGTCGCACAGACCGTCCGCAAGCAGCCGCAGGAACCTAGACTTTAAGTGGCTAAATTCCGCGCAGCACCATGAGACACTCGCGTTGTGCGTGCGGGGCGCTGACACATTTGGGCAGCAGCTTGCAAGGATTAAACAGCGTGAGTTGGGTTGTGCCTTTCACGGGGACACAGGGAGTAAATCAAAAGGCGAAGTGGACGACAGCGAACGCCTGTGCAAGTCGAAACGCGCAAGCGTGCAGCTTCTCATTCGTAGCAGGACGCACTAAATATCGCTGGCAACGGCGAGCAATATTAAAAAACTGGGGCAGCCAATCACTAAACAACGTTTTCAGCGCTACCTACTTCGTGCCGCTAATTCAGCACACTTTGGAAAACAAGAAAACAGGAACCAAACGCCTTAAACAAGCGGCACGACAAGGTTTCGCCGAGATGAAATTGCAGCAAGAAGTTTAATGTAAAGGCCGATAGGCTGCAACGACAGCAGGCTAAGAATATTATGGGAAACATCACTGGATACGGCTTCTCACTACTTAAAAAAAAGATGTCACCGTGCACGTGTAGTAAAACGGCTCCTCTAAGACTCCGCCAAGCAATGAATGGCCACAACGTTACCAGACACGACAGAGGCAGCGGACGAGTGCCTCGAATGAGCGAAGCAGCAGTGCAAACCCCTCTGCCGACCGCAAGCTGACGCCGCCGGCTTCCGCTGCCGACGCTCGACCACCGAACAATGGCGATGCCTCGGAACATGACGACGAATGTTACAGCGGGAACACACGGCGGGGGCGCGAGGGATTCAGTTGAAGGCGTTTTTTTTTTCTTCTCTTTTCGTTTGTTCGTTTACCTGGCGCCACGACCACCACTTCAGCCAGCGGAGTAGAACACGAGGCGGCCGGGACATCGCCGGCTTCGGTAGCAGCATCCATAACCAGAAGGTTCATGGCGGGCACACACGTCGGAGGACGTCGCCCGCCGCCGACGCGCTGGGCCGTGCACCGCGGGTTGCGCCAGCCTCGGGCGTGCTCGCGTCTCTATACTCTGGAGCCCCGAACCTCGGGCAGGGCCCCAGACGCCCGCCCAACGACGCCGCCTCCCGGCGGGCCAGAAATAAACGTCCGCCACGGATGCCCGCCGTAGAGACGGTACGACGCCAAAACAAAGATGGCACGCCCAGGGGAGCAGTGTGCCAGACAAATAACGCGCCTCCGGCGAGCGTGCTCCGCAGCCCAAGAGCCCAGAGCTGCTGCCGCGAAATGCAAACACGGCGCCCGGAGAGGCATTCCGCCGCACACCCCGTTTTCTCTCTTCCGTTAGGGAAACACGCTTCGCGAGCACGAAGCACACGCGCCACAGGATTAGGCGCCCATGGCACAACACCAGCTGCGCCATACGCGTGCATTGTTTATTTATTTATTTATCTATTGCGCGAAAGGTGGTCATCTGGGAGGACGACACGACAAACGCGCAGCTGTGCCCCCACTTGCAGCACACCTTCTGTGTTGAACCTACGCTCTCGCTAAAGCTTGCCTCATTCGACATCGTGCTTCAACATGCACATGCTGCCACTGTGCGCAAGAACGCGCCAGCCACCTCGGGAATATATGCACTAAACATTTTTACACCTTTATGGGTGTACAAAAGGCGTTTGGTTGTCCCATGGCTAGCACGTACCCTCACGTTTAAGGGGTAACATCGAATCCTTGGTGGGCACCAATTAACGTATCTTGTTTGGCGACCTTTTCTCGCAAGTATAAATGACGATAATGGCGACAGGCGGCACGGAAAGTGCATTAAACTTTCAAACAAATTGTTGTCAAATCATCGTATTAAATATTTCCGTGCGCCTAAAGCTGTCAGAATTATTGCAGTTTTCAACCACGCCTTTTCTGATTGCACGTATAGTTAGAGCATGTTGTCACGCATTCTAAATTTTTTTAAAGCCCTAACGGTAGGATGGGTCAGGCCCATGAGACAAGCCAACACCCTTAAGGATGTAAACATTATTGGAGTGTAGAAATGAGCTGGTTGGCGTTACAGCATGACCAAAGCCTAGACGACAAATACGGAGCTGTGCGGCGACAGAGCGTCGTTTTGATGTTCTTTGCCCCTTGCCTAGTCGCACTGCCAACTTTCATCGTGCTAACAACGCCTGATCGAAGACGCCTGTCAGCGAAAGGTTTGGTCGTCACTCAAAGAACCGTTCCATTCGAAGAGAGCATTGTTCGGCGTAACCGCTCACTGCGAGGCACAAGATGCTCACGTCCGACACAAACGGGGCGGAAGGAAGCATGACGTCTTCAGGGCCCGCACACGATCTTGCAAACGCCATGGTTATATGGCCAGTGACAGTTATTTCATCTTTATGACTGGCCAGCTTCCAAAGCACATGCGTCACATTTATGAAGTTCAGTACATTTGCAGATGTTTCTCTGCACATACAAAACGAGGCGGCAGACCGCAAGCTCAGGAATCAGTGGCGTCCTGCGTCGCTGTACTTCTTGTGAGGACAAACATAATTCCGTTTCATATGTAGCCGTTTAGGCAAAGGAGCAGCGACCATCAGTCGACCGGACCTGTAACTGGACCTTACCACGGTGTGACGGTTAAAGCAAACTCCTGACACGCAAAATGAAGGTGCTTTTCAAGGAAATATCTTTGCGCTGCGAACGTGGGTATCCCTCCTAAGTTGACAGTTTTGCTTCAGTCGTTCCGTTCACCGGTATACATACTTCTTGCGGAAATGTTTACTGCATTTATATTTTTCAAACAGATAACAAGAAAGAAGAGCGATCGCCTAAGCTTCACCGCTTTAGAAGCAAATCGCGTGCATTCGCAAACCGCCAGGAGCGAACTCTAAACACTGGTATATGACCGTGGGCAGGGTAACAACAGTCCACATTGGCTTTCGCCAGCCGCAGTTCACTCTCTCTGAATAACCCGTGGAGTGAACTGACCTGTTCACTTCACTTAAATAAGTGCCCAGGTCAATACGCGTTCGGGCAAACGGGTCGGGCAAACGGCAGTCGGATGACCATTTGACTCGCGCATGAGGCCTGCCCTACCACCGACTGACGTAATCACGCTCTCCATTTTTCGATGGAACGTTGAATTTTTAGGGTGTGAAATAGGTACCTCAGCGCTACAACGGTTGCAGAATGTGCATTCGATAGCTGAAGATTTATGCAGCGACTTTCCCTAAGTCACAAAAAAGAAGCGTGCACTTCCCCCTGTCATGATTGGGGGCTCAATCCCTTCGTCCGTGGTCCTTTGCCAAGATTGGAGTACGGCATGAATTCGAAGGTAGCTGGCCCATGCCGTCGTCCAACTTATTTACGCTGAGATCGTTGATGAAGTGAAGAACTGCTTCTCATCGAGAACGAGAAAAAAAAAGGGGTTTATTTACAGAAATTAACTCAGTCTAACATGACTGTTTGAGAAAAAGAGTATTAGTCCAACAGGACTGCATGAGAGAAGTGACTCAGTCTAACATGACTGCTCAAGAGAAGTGTCCAACATTCGCACAACCACAGTTTTTATACACTCGATCCGCCGGTCCTACGACGCGGCGGCTGTTCGTTTACACATCACCAACTCGCAGCTGCTCTGAAGACCAGTTTACAGACACAAAGGCACACACATTCCGTACACAGAGGCAACCGCACGGGGTGCCGTTCCGGGAAACTGTCGTTGTCGATCGCGCGTCGCTCATTGTTCCGAGCCACTTCGAACCGTGAGAAGCACAAAAATAAGTCGTTCCCGCGGCAGCTTGACCAGGCGGGTCGAATCAGCTCCGCGTGGAATCATTGTCCACACACCGAACTCGTCCCGTCACAATGTCGAAGGGGCTGGAGGGAGGCGGCGGATTCCAGCGCAAAGGTCGCTTCTTTGAACGCCTCGCAGCTGCAGCGACGGAGAGGGGGAGGTGCGCGTCTTGCACCCCTTGTCGTAATCGGGTGGCAAGGTGGCAATGTTGTTGCGCAACTCGCCGTTCTTGACAGCGCCTCCATGGCCCGAAAAGTCTCGACTGTCTAGCGCTGACAACCGCTAGGCAGGAAGAGAACGGCTGCTGGTCAAGGGGGGGATTGATGTCTTGGCTCGCAGTGACCACCTGTGCATTGATGTCACCGCCCCAAAACATCCAACAAGGACAGGCAACTGCAAAATGAACCCCACAACACGGCTCTGCGCCGAGATGACGTGCATTGGCTCTCACTTTAAACTCGCTAGGCTTCAAAAAAAACAACAACAACATAAGTGCAGAAGCAAACAAAAAATGCTGCATTTCGCTATGCCAATTTCTGAAGCAAATTCCTGCTGACAAATTCAGCAATCATGGAGGGAATCCTGCTAAATGAGAGGGGATCTTCTTCGCTTAATAAAATTAACACTAGTAACCCTAAAATTTAGGCGGGACCCCCAAACGCAGAATTCAAATTAGCCTGCTCAAACCATCCGCATTGCTATGCAACTTTCCCTTCTTATATCTAACGGAGAAGTTGTACTCTTGGAGAGTGAGGCTCCATCGGAGCAAGCGGCCGTTTTTGTGTGACATTTGATTGAGCCACATCAGAGGACAGTGGTCGGTCTCGAAGATGAACTTCGCTCCGTACAAGTAACACGACAACTTCTGGGCGGCCCAAACCAAACAAGCGCATTCCTTCTCTGAAGCGCTGTAGGCTTCCTCTCTTACATTTAGTTTACGGCTGGCGTAGAGGATAGGATGCTCCTCGTTATCGTCGCCGACTTGACTAAGTACCACGCCCATACCTCTGTCGCTTGCGTCGCATTGAACTATGAATTCCTTTGTGTAGTCTGGCGCGCGAAGCACAGGGCGAGAAACCAATAGCGTTTTCAAACTTTGAAAAGCGTTCTCTTTGTCCTTATCCCAGTGTACGTTACTCGGTGCTCCCTTTCGGAGGGCGTCTGTTAATGGACTTGCCAATTGCGAGTAATTCGGAATGTACCGTTGATAATACCCCACAAGTTCCAAAAATGAACGAACGTCCGTTTTCGTGCGCGGCTGAGAAAATTCTCCAATCGTAGCTATTTTCAGCTCAGCCGGCCGTCTCATGCCCTGACCAACAACATGGCCCAGATAAGTAACCTGCGAACAACCAAACCTACACTTTTCCGCTTTCATCGTTAAGCCGGCTTCCCTCAACCGTGAGAACACCTGTTTGAGGTGCGATACGTGTTGTTCCCAGCTGTCCGAAAAAATGGCTACATCATCAAGATAAGGTAAGGCGAACTCCTGAAAGTCTTTTAGGACAATATCCATTAACTTAGAGAAGCTAAACGGCGCGTTCTTCAGCCCGAAGCTGAGTGCGAGAGGGCGAAAAGTGCCTACAGGCGAGATGAATGCAGCATAGCGGCTGGCACTTTCTGAAAGGGGAACTTGCCAGTACCCCCGCACGAGATCTATAGTTGAAATGTATTTAGCAGCGCTAACTCTTTCAATTCGTTCCTCAATGTTGGGTATCGGGTACAGCTGATCCCTAGTGATCGCATTTAACTTCCTGTAGTCAACACACGGACGAGGGTCCTTGTTAGGGGTTTCTACGAGTATTAGCGGTGACGTGTAGTCACTCTCAGCGGGCTCAATAACTCCCAACTCTAGCATGCGCTGTATCTCTGCCTCCATAATCTCTCTCTGTCTTGGAGACACCCTGTAAGGTTTTGATCTTACTGGTTCGGTAGAGGTCAGCTCAATTTCATGCGTTATCAGTTCGGTTCTACCCGGCCGATCGCTGAATCTGTCGAGATATTCCCCTAACACCCCTTTTAGCTCATCTAGCTGCTCGGGTCTTAGAGCATGCGAGCTTACCGAGTGTTCTACTACTTCTTCTAGGCCGATTTCAGAGTTGGAGGTTGCCCTATCCTCCTTAAACTTGGTACCGATGCCATCCGGCTCTTTGACAGTATAGTTAACGACTCCGCTCCGCTCTACATACGGCTTCATCAAATTACAGTGATATATCCTCACTTCCTTCCTGCGACCGGGCATTCTCAAAGCATAGTTAGTTTCTGAAAGTTTGTGCAACACTTTAACGGGCCCGTCCCAGTGAACTTCAAGCTTGTTCTTTCTTGAAGGTTTGAGGATCATTACCTGGTCTCCGGCGTTAAACGTACGAAGCCTCGCATTCTTGTCGTAATAGAATTTGGCGTTCTTTTGAGCTAGTGCCATGTTCTTTCCGACTAGTTCTTGGGTTGCGCTTAGCCGTTCCAGTAAATTTAGCACGTATTCAACCACGGTTGGACTCTCCCCTCTTTCCTCCCACATCTCTCTTAACATTCTCAGTGGAGACCGGAGTGTCCTCCCATACACTAGTTCTGCTGGTGAGAACCCTGTCGCCTCATGTGGAACCGTTCGCAAAGCAAACAAAGTTGCCGGCAGACAGTTCTCCCAGTCCTCCTTGTGCTCGTAACAGAGCGCACGCAAAACTCGCTTAAGCACCGAATGCCACCTCTCTACACTGTTTGACTGAGGGTGATAGACAGAACTGTGTATTAACTTTACCCCGCACTTTTGCAAGAATGTGGAAGTCAGTGCGCTCGTGAATACTGACCCTTGATCTGCCTGAATTTCGGCTGGAAACCCAACTCGTGCAAACACTGTCAAAAGCGCGTCTACTACTTCAGTGGAGCTGAGCTCTTTCAAAGGGATTGCTTCTGGAAACTTGGTAGCCGGACACAGCATGGTAAACAAGTACCTGTAGCCTGATTTTGTTTTTGGAAGAGGCCCTACCGTGTCTATTACAAGCCGTCTGAAAGGCTCTGTTATTAAGGGCACTACCTTCAGTGGAGCTTTCCAAGTCTCTCCTGGTTTACCAGAACGCTGGCAGGCGTCGCATGATCTTACAAAGTTTTCTACATCTTTGAAACAGCCAGGCCAGTAGTATTCCATAAGCAATCTTTCCTTTGATTTGTTTATGCCTAGGTGGCCGGACCACCCATTTCCATGACAAAGACTCAAAAGGTCCTCCCTATACTTAGTAGGTATGACTAACTGATCTAAAATCTTACCCTTTCGATCTCTGTAATGCCGATACAACAATCCTCCTCTCTCATGTATCGTTACGTTGCGCCTAGCAATGCCTTCTTTAGCTGTGTCACGTAATTTAGCTAAGCTCTCATCATTCTTTTGCTCGGCTGCCAGTGACTCTCTATCCACGCGTAAGAGTTGATCAAAGTTCTTTGAGGCCGGTGATAATAACGACCCTGTCTCGCTTGTGAGCGCGTCTGCTTGCTCTTCCTGCAGGCTAGAACTCTGACACTCTAGTGCTACGCTCTCATTGAGCTGGTCAACTGGCAGGCTCTCCTCAACTGTTCTTTTGTCCCTCGGGCCTAGCTCGGATTCGGGTATTGAAGCTATCCCCTTTTCTGCTTCAGCTGGAGGAGCTTGAGCATTTTCAGCCGAAAGCGCCGCGATCTTACGAGCTTGGCCTCGGGTCAATGCCTGTACTATGCCCTCTCCCAGTTTGAGCCCTCTGTCACGCAGTAACTGATTCGAACGATTCGAAAAGATGTAGGGATACTGCAGTGACAAAAATTTGGAAACTGCAGCCTCAGTCTCTAGCTCCCCGAATGGTCCACTGATTTTGACTTTGGCCATGGGCAGACACACGCTGTGTTCTTCAACAACCTGTTTTATCCATGCTACTTCTCCGGTGAAGTCATCTACCATCACGTAGGACGGATGGACAATGTCCAGCGTGGCGGCACTGTCTCTTAGCACTCGGCATGGTTTTCCATTAACTTGCAGGTCGTGGAGATATGGACTTAAAAGTTCCATATTCTCATCCTTTTCCTCCACGTAGGAAAAAACTACGCTAGGCTTCTCGCAGTTTACAGCTATATGTCCCAGTTTGTGGCATTTGTAACAGCGAATTGGTCTAACAGATTCGAATTTTCTTTTCTGTTCTTTTTGTGTGGTTTCTCCGTTAAGTTTCTCCTCGCTCTTTTCTGCGGGCTTTTCCGCCATGTCTACAGGCTCTGATCGTCTAGTTTGCGCACCCTTTTTGAACGGAAATGGTTTCCGCGGTCCATTTCGACCGTCCCAGTTTCCCTCCTCGGCGTTCAACTTTCTACGGGTTGCGTACTCTTCGGCTAATTCAGCCGCCCTTTCCACAGTGTTTACATTACCTCTGTCTTGCACCCACAGTTTCACAGCTTGGGGGATGGTTTTGTAAAACTGCTCTAGACACATGCATTCAATGATCATGTCTCTGCTGTCGTACGCTTCCGCGCTTTTAAGCCACTCGACTAGGTTGGCCTTTAAGCTATATGCAAACTCCGGATAGCCCTCGCTATCTTTCTTGCCTGTGCTCCTAAACCTTTGCCGAAAAGCTTCGGCTGAAAGGCGGTATTTCTTCAGGAGACTAGCCTTAACTTTTGCATAATCATATGCATCCTGCACACTCAATCTGGCGATTACTTCCGCCGCCTCACACGGCAACATAGACAGCAACCGCTGTGGCCATGTACTCGGGCCGAAGTTCATCTTTTCGCAAGTCCTTTCAAAATTGCTTAGGAACAAGCCTATGTCGGTCCCGACCTCAAATGGCTTTAATAGCCTGTCCATGCGGTACGATTCTGCCTCACTTGATCGTCCCAGAGCGCCTTCACTTCCTTGAGACATCTCCAAACGTTTGCTTTCAAGTTCCAGTTGCATTTTTCTTAACTCGCGATCTTTATCGCGTTCCTCCCTTTCTTTATCGCGTTCCTCTCTCTCTCTATCCCGTTCCTCTCTCTCTCGTTCTTCTCTTTCTTTTTCCCGTTTCTCTCTCTTTTTGAGAAGTTCCAATCCCATTTCAATATCTTGCTCACTGGCCTGATTGGAAATTAGCTCCAATAATTCCGATTTGAGCATTTCCTTGCGTACATCTAGGCCCAGTTCCTCACCAACAATCAACAACTCGTCTCTCAGCAGTGTCCTTAACTCCATGACTGCTGCTTTACTGCCTTGATTCTGCTCTCTAAATCTAGCTAGGAAAACACAACCTAGCTAACACACAACAATCTAGCTTCCCTACTGTTCTAAACAGAACAACCAAAAAATGAAGCCTAGAGAGTCAAAGCAAAAACCAAGCACTCACCGCAGATACAGCACCATGTCGCAAAGTCCATCTCACCGCTGTCAGCCAGTTGTCATGATTGGGGGCTCAATCCCTTCGTCCGTGGTCCTTTGCCAAGATTGGAGTACGGCATGAATTCGAAGGTAGCTGGCCCATGCCGTCGTCCAACTTATTTACGCTGAGATCGTTGATGAAGTGAAGAACTGCTTCTCATCGAGAACGAGAAAAAAAAGGGGTTTATTTACAGAAATTAACTCAGTCTAACATGACTGTTTGAGAAAAAGAGTATTAGTCCAACAGGACTGCATGAGAGAAGTGACTCAGTCTAACATGACTGCTCAAGAGAAGTGTCCAACATTCGCACAACCACAGTTTTTATACACTCGATCCGCCGGTCCTACGACGCGGCGGCTGTTCGTTTACACATCACCAACTCGCAGCTGCTCTGAAGACCAGTTTACAGACACAAAGGCACACACATTCCGTACACAGAGGCAACCGCACGGGGTGCCGTTCCGGGAAACTGTCGTTGTCGATCGCGCGTCGCTCATTGTTCCGAGCCACTTCGAACCGTGAGAAGCACAAAAATAAGTCGTTCCCGCGGCAGCTTGACCAGGCGGGTCGAATCAGCTCCGCGTGGAATCATTGTCCACACACCGAACTCGTCCCGTCACAATGTCGAAGGGGCTGGAGGGAGGCGGCGGATTCCAGCGCAAAGGTCGCTTCTTTGAACGCCTCGCAGCTGCAGCGACGGAGAGGGGGAGGTGCGCGTCTTGCACCCCTTGTCGTAATCGGGTGGCAAGGTGGCAATGTTGTTGCGCAACTCGCCGTTCTTGACACCCCACAAGTAGCTTCGGCTCCGTAGCATGGAGCGCTAATATGATTTTTTTAAAAACTGCTGGCGCCTTAACGCACCGCTTACCCGACGAACACAATAATCATGCATACTTAACAACTTCCACAGGATTTTCCAGTTGGGGGACAGCGTTGAAAGGTGCACAAATTTCTATTAAAAATGCGATTTAGTAAAAATAATGCAAAAAGAGCGGGCAGTTCCAGCGAAGCATTTCCGTGTGCAGGGACGTAAACGTGCCCTCCTCTTCGCAAAATGTCGAAAGCTGCTGTGTCCGCGAGCGTGCCCGTGAGTTTCGGTTTAGATCGACAAGATATTATCAGCGCGTTATCCGGGCCCGCATTATCGACTGTTCAGTTTTTGGGATACTTTCACTACTTGGTTATGTAAGGTCCAGCGCGAAGGATTAATACGGACATACTGTGTGTCCCTTGGCTCAATCAACGCGTAGTGAAAGTGATATCCCGAAAGTGATTGATCGGGAATACGACCATCGGGAAGTCGAAGCTCCAGTCTGTCTTGATACGCTGCTGAAAGCATGCCTTCGAGAACCACCTTGACTGCAGGGAAGCGCAACTGAAATCAGCGAACGCACCGTCACCACAGAGCTCGAATGGACGAAATGGGGATATTCCTGGCCGCAACTACGCAGCACGAGTCAGCGAGGGCGCGTAAATTTTCCTGTCAAAGAGAGTGAGAGCTCGACCTTGCAGCCGAACATTACCGCACGAGGAAGCACAGATGCGGCCAGCGGACACCACAGATCGGACAGGTCAGCGAGAGATCGTGGCACGAGCCCGAGGTAAGGAGCGCGACACAGGGCGAGGCAGCAACGCCGGAGACATGGTCCGCCCACGGCGTCATGCGGTACTTGTGCGGTACGCATTCATGAAGCGGCTTTCAAGTGGCTGCTGATGCCGCGCTCCCACGCGAACGGCTTCGAACCCGTCTATGGAAGCGCGCACTCCGATGGAAAAAGAAAAGGAAAGGAGGGGGGGGGGGGTTAAGGCACGAAACACAGCCGCGCGACTGCTACGCTCACGCGGGATGGCACAAGATAAGGGCAGCACATTCCGTCACCGGGCGGTTCCAGGCATAGAGCATGGAGGACCATCGGCAGCTATTTCTTTCGGAGGTATACGCGTGGTTACCACGAGATTGCGGACCGATCGCCTCTTCGACTTCTCTCGCGTATGTGAGCGCCTCCGCGGACTATGAGCCGTTTAATAAAGTTGACCTCTCTCTCTCTCTCTCTCTCTGTCTCTCTCTCTATCAATACCCGCAACGTTGTCCGTTCTGCGCAGTCGCTGCGGTCCTTCGTGCATAGAGCGCGGATGCCGAACGAACGAGAATGGCGGCTACGAGGCTCTGCTGCTGAACACAAGACTCGATTCCTTGCAGTGGGGACCGTATTCCGATAGGTACGCAACATAAAGAAGGCCATGTATGTTAAGAGCACAGTCAAAATTTACTACAGAACTATCCCGTATGCAACGTCCCTCATAGCCCAGACGCTGCTCTTACATTAATATGAAGCCATTAAAATGAACATTGTTACTCTTTATTAAGCCTAGAGATCTAGCCCTCTTTCGCGCAGCATTTTACTATAATTGTTCCTGGTTATTCAAGCCAAATAGTAAAGTCTGTGCGAACCGCAATTTCTCAAGGAACTCGCCCTTCTATTAGTGGCAACTCAGCGATGTTGTGCTGCTGCTATTATGTCTCAATTCCTTAGCTTTAGCGCTTCTCCCGTGTGCTTCTTGTCGTCATGTGTATTTCATAGCACATGGACTCATAACGATGAAGTCATAAGGCGAATATATGCGGGGATTTGCATTCCAAAGCAACATTTTAGTCTAATCAGGGTACCGAGCTCGAATGGAGTGTTTTCACACTTCATCTCAATAAAATGCAACGAGCACAGCCAGGAGGACGTCTTGCGTATCTTACACAGCTAGCACAACCGTATCTCACGACCGGTGAATGCACTATTCTTGCAACACAGAACGCGCTTGCCTCCGCCCCAAACTTCTCCGGCCATTCCAGCAGAGTAATTTTGCTCTGCCCTGACATACATTCTCCGTTGTTCTGATGACAAAGTGTTTTTTTTTTTTGTACAATCTATGGACCGTTGCAAGCCAGCTTTCCAGCATTACCAGAGCTGACTTTGTCAAACAATGCATCCACGAGACTTGACAAACACTTCATTTTGCATTTGTTTACGGAGGAACAACAAAATATTACGACGCGGCTAACAACAGGGCAGCACCACTTCGAAATAAAGTCAAACATCACAACCCCCTGCAGACCAGCTATGGTGAAAAGTATCCGCGGAATGCAAAACGTGCCACGACGCGCTCCACATGGGGGCGACTCGATGCGTCGCCTACGAGGGGCGATAACAAAAGACGCTCCAGATTAGTGCGACAGCAGCGCGATGCTGCTCAGTGGCGGCGCGGAGATAACGCTTCACGCAAGTCTCGATAGCAAGCCCGCAGTCTGCAGGGTAAACACGGGCGATGAGTTCCGGGAACATTTTTGCAGTGGTTCTTAGGCTGGCAGCGCGAAGGCGCGCGCCGTTTTGTCTCTCCGGACCTCAATGAGCTTGCCGGAAAAGACAACGGCGACACAAAAACACGGCGCCGTGCAGCAGACGCCGCGGCGAAGGAAGCGCCCGCCACCGAGGCCTTTTCATTTCCTCGTTTTCGCTTCGGAAGACGGTTGCGCAAGCGTGCAGGCCGTCGACGACAAGGAACGCGACACAAGAGAAAACGAACTCCCGGCTAAGACGCGCGGCGAAGAGGGGGAAACAAGCTACCTGGCAAACTAAGTAACCGCAACGCCACTCAAGAAATTCCACGCGGCAGCGCAGAGGAATTCCTCCTGTGCGTGTGTCTGCCGGGGAGCGGGGGGGGGGGGGGGGGGGCGCAGCCGCGTGCTTTTCCCTTTCTTCGGCGACGGGTCGCGCGCTCCCGGCGAGAGAGGAGTCGGCGGCAGAAGCCCCCGGCGAGAGTCCGTGACCCAAATCCGCGACAGCTCGGACGCGGCACGCTGTTTCGCCCCGGCGAGGCTGCGCCGTTGTCCCCGCATTACCGGACGTCAGTGCTGCGCGACCATCGAGTCCCGTCCGGTATTACGTGGACGCAAGGCTGGTCACACTCGGCGGCAATGCCGCCGGGTCTGAATGCCGCCCTCTGAGCGTAATGAAAAACCGGCGCTCACTGGATGGCCGCGGGGAAGCGAATGAGGATAACGCGAATGGCAGCGCGAAACGGCAGCGTGGCAGGGGAAGTGCCGGGTCATCCATTCACCTGCCTGTTGTTGCTCGCTTTGTCGCGGCGATGAATTACGCACGCGGGAAGTCTTGCAAAGACAACTGGTAGCCTATGATAAAACAGCGCAAGGCAAAACAAATATGCGGTTCGCGTCGAGTTTGGGACACGAGTTTTGGATGCGCACCAATGTATACATGCTTGCACGTTCTCGAAGACTACGGTCTATTTAATGAATGACTTCCACACCGTTTCGCCTAAATTTCACTGCACTGGTCCTGTCCCAGTTGAGTGCAAGTGACGCATAATAACGGACTCGCACTTCAAACGCGCCAGAATTTACTAACCCCCACACGCCTGAAGGTTCGCAAATGTCATCGGCGAAATTTCAAGGTGAATACTATTTTAGCAATCACGTACGCCATCAGGGAGTAGCCAGCAATACTTATCTTAAAAGGGCCATCGACTTAGGTATTTCAACACAGGAAGGGAATAGAAAAAGAAAAGAAAGACGAAAGGAAGTGACGGCGATCAGTACAAGGCTGCGGGTGCCACCGAAAAGATAGGCCTCTCTAAGAACTTTGTAAGAGTAGAGCAACCCATGCGCTACTCAGCAAGGCCTTGGAAATGTCTCTGTTATCAAAGCGCTGCGCTAGCTACGTGCCTGTCTGCAGCCGAGCACGTCGCAGCGATGGCACAAACGACGCCACGCATAACCCGAGACGCAGAAACTCTTCTGCAAGAAGCGCTGCCGCATCCAAACCAGAGCGGATGCAGGCGCAAGGCCGGGACGTAACGCACTGTTTTGCGAGAGAGAGGTGTGAAGGAAAACGACGACATCGAGGAGCTGCAGCTGACTGCGCGACGGCTAACCACCCGAGAGGTCCTCTGAGCAAAGTGCGCTGCGCCTGCGGAACCGACGCCGTTTTGTTATGTCTCGGTTGGCTGACGCGGGGCGAACCCGACACCAGCTCACAGGAGCTACCATTGCCGATGAAGCGCAGTGTGTGCGCACCCGTGCCACGTGCGTGCTTGGTCCGCATCTGGCTCGAGGGAAGAGTTCAGTAACAGTACGCCTTTTCTGTGCGCACGGATGACCAATGTGTCTTCGCAAGCGTCTCCGAGCCACATGATCCCCCATGTTTACAGACTACGCGTTCTTCTTTCACCATTTTTTTTTTTTTATATACACGCACGCGCGGCTCTTTCTATCCGCAAGAAATTCAGTGGTTGACGACAAAGCCATCGATAGTCTCTCGACAAGCCTGTACACATACTAACGAGGATAAAAGTCCTCCAGCCCCGCTAGCTCCACGAAAGACACCGACAGAGCTGCGCGGCTACACGCACGTAAACAGGCCTCGCTGACGTGTCGCGGTCGGCGGAGCTTCGCTGCTCCTTCGCGAGGTCCCGAGCACGATTCCTCGTCGCAGCGGCCGCGTGTCAATGGCGAAGATACGAGCGCTGCACTAAAGTCAACACGCAATACGCCGCATGTTGCGGCGTTGCGCGGGGACCAAATGAGGCGCCCCGGGACGCGAAACCGCGCCAATTCTATTCGACGTATCCTCCACCACTGCTGATAGCAGAGCAGGCTGGCGTCCTACAATGCGGAAGTCACGACTGCGTTCAGCCGGGCTCCGTCAGAGTTCTCGCTGCAATCCGTCGTCGTTTCGCGGAGAAACAAAGAGAGCGGCGGCGTGGCAGAGGGAACCGCTCTGGTACGACGAGTGAAACTCGCTAGACCTGCTCCAGCGCTACCAGAGAAACGCCCGCTCCAACGCAAGGGAAAAGGAAACTGCTACACATCGGCCGGTGGAACCTGCACGTAGAAATGATCCTTACGGGCGGAGGACAGCGTGTTCCTTACACTGCGATGGGCGCCAACAGCCAGTCACGTTGTTTCTACTAACTGCTCATTACTTAATTTATGGCGGGAGAAGTGAACTGACTAAATTCACACAAAAGCTGTGTACGTTGCATCAAATGTTAATGCATACAGCCAGCATACAGACCACGCGTAATGCCGTCTGTTGGTCACTATCAGAAACCGCTGCCGGAAAAGAATAAGAAAAACTTGAATCGGGAAGGGGTTCGAGAACTCGTAACTTTTCGGTCACGAGCCAAGTGCTCTAACTACATGCACCACGACATTTTTCAAAATTAATTTTGACGGAATAGTACGGAGGCATTATATGCAGCCTGACGCACGTGCGGCGAGGCGAGTAGATGCGCCACTTTGCGTGATTCGCGGAGGAATAGAGCACGGCGCGGCAAACAATAAACAGAACGCTGTGCGCGAGAGTGGAAAGGCAGGATTTGTTTGTGTGTGCAGCCAGGGCCCTCGTCTGATGAATAATAAACTTGTCAAAGGGAATGTCAGTCAATGAACACATTCTATACATCGTAATATATAGTGTCAACACATTGTGATACAAACGCACAGTGAATTACTTGTGTGAACGCATTTACCGGAGGAAACATGGCTTCCCTTCAGGAGCATAGATGATTGTGATCGAGTACATAGCCTGCGAAAATACTGGTTAGCGAGTACGACTGAGCACCCGCTTATTCTTGCCGATATATGCCTTCAGCTTTCGCCGTTACACCCCCTTCGTTATGAAAATCAGCCTCGTGCAACCCCCCCCCCCCCCCCCCCCAAGTTATTATGGGCAGCCACCCGTGTGCTGCCAAGGTTTCCCTTGTGAGGAGGGCGCCAAAGTCGCACAACCATCCATGGCCTCCGAGACGGGGCAGCAGACACCACCCGATCTCGGAGACAATGAACCAACTCTGATACTTATGACAACTGTCCTATATAAAACACATTCACCGCCATGCGAAGTGCGCGCATATCGTGTTCCATAGTCTCCAAACAGATGAGCATTTTCAGCCGTAAATATTGAGGTCGGCATATGTGACAGGTGCCGTCGCTTGCCAGCATGTACGAGAGACGGTGCGTGCCACTAAGGAATGCAATCGAAATGTCACCAATGTGCGCTTTCGAAGGACGCAACTTGCTCAACGAAGCGTACTGAAGAGGCGCACTGCACTGCACTGATGCCTGAGAACAGCGAAATCCGAAACGATCGCCAGTAGGCGCCGCATCCCCAAGCAGCAACGCAAACTTGCACCCGCCATAACATTGGCAGAATTTGGCCGAAGCACAAGGCATGTAGACCAAACTACCAGTGCTACACCACTAACGCATGTCTGTTACACAGAACGTAGGGAGCTACGGACCATTAGTTTTTACAACCTCGCATGTTGGATCGGGCCGTAGTTAGTACGACGGCGGCGACCGTAGTCGGCAGAGAAGAGTGATCGCCTTGCGAGATCAGCGTGTTGTTCTGCTCATAGACAGACACTCCGCAATGTAGCACCCGCAACCTTATAATTATTATTTGTTTTGAACAAATATACACAGTTAACAGGAAGGGGAAAGCGAGGAACAGACTGGCAACTGCCACCGGAAGGGGCACAACGCCTGCCTACTCTTGAGAAGGGAGGCGACAGCAACACCGAAATGGAAGATAGGAAGGCGGGGAGGAAAGAGGAAAGGAAGAGCAACAGGACAAATCTAAAGAATAAAGTAGAACACACAGTACAGATCACACACAGTAAGGCCACTCAATGAAGGTCACGCTACTACAGAATGTTGAACAGAACAGTTTTGACGCTACAAACGTGAACCTAAGTTATCTAACTTTAGAAAAACAAGTAGAGCGCGATGAGCCTGATCACGTTTAGACGCACAACCACTGGGGTACAAGCAATCGTCGAGTGTCGTCACCGCCGGCCAAGAGATGATAGTCTCTCACTAGCGACATGCGCTGCGCACTGAAAGCGGGACACTCAAATATAAGGTGCTGAACTTGTGAGGAACAAACATGCAACAAACTTGACAAGAGAGCAAGCAATATAAATGATGAGCTCCTGTGTACTCCTATCTCAGTAGCTCTCAACACCGGCGTTAGTGATGTTACATCAGCTACGTTTCGCCGCATCACAGCGCTCAGCACCTGTACCAAAACATGTACGTACATCGCAACTCTGCACACATAACACATCTTTTCGGAGAAACAGCGGTGACGGAAAACATTTTCAAGTTTTTCTGCTGTGCATAGAAGTCTATTTTTAGAAATATGGGCTCCCTCCCTGCTTTCTCACATCGCAAAATAAAGCGCAATGACACCCATAAAGTAAATGGCTCATTCTATAACCCCCTGCAAACCAGCACGAAATCGGCGCACAATTTTAACTATGTGTAGTCTCTTTTTTTTTTCCCCTCTGAAACCACAAAGCGCTGTGGTCGGTTAACTAGTGCGGGGTTAAAGGGCGAGAAAAACCACAAAGCATTGTGATTTTCACCGCGATTTAACCCCGCACCAGTTACTCCATAAATTGTGGGCGACCCCAAAAGTGATGCCTTCACAGAACATGTCGCCTTTGTTGATCGGTTCACAATATATTTACAGCTGTGTTTGCGCTGGGCACTGCGCTAAGAACAAATGGATGGTGCAACAAGATTTGCGTTATGACGCCTCCGGAAAAAAAACTAAAAAAAAAAAACGTAGGAGCGATTCAATACGAACTCGTGTTGAAAGCTACTAAGCCTGGCGGGTAAGCACCGTTTTTTTTAGAAGCACGGGGTCAGAACTAGCGGAACATTCAAGAGATTATCTCATCTTATAAACGAGACGAGTAAATCAGCGTAACGTGATTACTGGGTTCGCGATCATGAATGCTTTTCCGACAGCCCTATAGTTGCGGCAACAATACAAATATCGTCTTGCACGAATGTGCCAGCAGGTAATGCGAGAAGCCGCGTAGGAGATAACCAGGCTGGTAGCGGATGAATACTCCACTTAGCGTTCCTCATTGGCTGATGCTGTCTGTAGCTTCCCCGGAAATCAAGGAAACTCAATACAGAGAGGGAACACAGTCACACTACTTCCGTCAAAACGGCGTCTCTTCGCAAATGATTAAACAAAAAAAGCAGAACGCTTCAACAAAACCAAACTGTCTTGAAAGTACGTGTTAAGTTACCGCGATAGTGGGACATTTGTGCAAAGCTTTGTATAGCCCCCCCCCCCTTTCTTTTTTATCTGGGAAAAGCAGTAATGAGCTCGAAAATAGGCCGATCTTGTAGGTTTGTTCGTCACATTTTCGTCCAACGGCGACGTAACTTTGACAAGAAAAAAGGGAAACTGCAGACTACAGCGACTAAACTCGATGACTGCGATAGGCAATTATGAGCCACCCGCTTCTGTGTGACCGCCGTCTTCGTAATCGTGTAGACCTGCTTGTGAACTGTTCTGCTTCTTTTTTTTTTTGTGCCGTTACTGAACCTAGGCATGACGAACGCCCGTGCTCGAATGCCCGAGACGATGCGACCGTATACGGGTTCGAACCAACCACCTCGCGCTTTAAAGCTCAGCATTCTAACCACTACAGCACGTCCGCTTTGCGCAAGCAGATAATATAATTGCATCGGTCACTGACAAACACGACAGGCTTTTTGCCTTCGAGCTTGTCTAGTAAACCATGACGCATGCAGCTTTCATGAAATCGCGACGGCTTCGACGGCGTTCTCCACAGGAGGAGGAGAAGGTATAAGTACAACTACAACGACAACTTGCCGTAATTAAAAGCGAACTAAGCCCCGCAGGGCTAGCTAACTGTTTTTTTTTTTCCTCTTCCCAATGAACGCCCTGTGTACAATACGCGTTTGTTGACACAGGCTTCTGCAGACTGCGGTTGTAGAGGAGTTCCCAGGAGTGTTTCAGGTGGCACTGGCCTCCTTACCTTTCAATTCCAGGAATAATGGGGTGGGGGGTCTCGAGATTAAGTGCGAGTGTCTATATTGTGGAGTAAAGTGAACTAATAACTACTGTTCACAGTAACTGAGTTAAGGTAATAGAAGGGTCACTGGAGTCTGTAATCGTTCATCATCATTATTTTAATCTTGCCTTCCCTCTCACGTCATTGCTCTAGCCTGCGGAGAGAGACCAAACAAACGCAAGGCCCGCACCTACTCGTTAAAAATTAACGCCCAGAACAGGTCGGCGCTCACAAGGAAACGAAAGCCCGAGCAGCTTCACACGCACACGTTCAGCGATATCTCTTCGAGGAAAGCTGCTGCTGTTTCTGTTTTCGCCCCGAGAGCGCACGAGCAACAACAGCGGGCGAATGAGAAGGGGCCGGGTGGGCGCCACTATGGCAGGCACAGCTAAAGCTGCAAGGCAGCGACAAGAGACCGCGTCGAAAAACAATCGCCGCGACGCCAAAAGGGGCAGGCGCCCGCGGGGACGGCCATGGCTTCGCGGGCTGGCGCACGCCCCTTGCGCCACAATGGCAACTGAATAACGGAAGGGAGAAACGGCTGCGCCGCGACCTTGCTGCCAGCGTCATTCAGCTGTCCAGCCGAGCTGTCTTACGCGCGCTCTCAGCAAGGGCAAGCAAGGGAACACGAAAAAAAGAGAACGATCGCGTGCGCCCAGCTCGGTGGTTGCAGCGTGCACGCGATTTGAGCGCATACGGCTGCAGTGCGCGCGGTGTGTTTCATCCAAAGGTCAGCTATCGCAATGTTTCGCCGTCATCGCGAACGGGATACGCTGGACCTAAGGCGTGAATTGAGGCCCAGGGTGAAGAACGAGCGAGTTGGGCAATTTTCAATGCACCAAACACACCGTGCCACAGCTGACAGCAGCTCACCTGACTGAGTGCCGACGCCGATTGTCACGGACGTTACACACGCAGAAGTTGACCGTTAGCGGCCGAGAACGCGCCAAACAGCTTTCCCCGGCTATAGATTAAGGTCGCCAGTCAGTGACAAATAACCACTTACCAAGGAACTTCTAGCGGCCTTCCAGCTGAGGCCTCCTAGCGTGGCATACAACGTGATCCCGGCGAACGCCAAATAATAATGATAATAATAATGAACGAAAATTGAAAAATAACATTCGACAGCATCCGCACCACGCTGCTGGCACTGCGCTTATAGGAGCAGTCACGCTCACGCTGGATTATGTAAAATTTGCTTCAAAAAACTAGTTTCGCTGATAAATGCAAAGAACACTCTACCAACAGTAGTGTTAAATGCAGAGAGAGAGAGAGAGAGAGAAGAAGAAAGAGCACCCCACGTCCTGCATGTCGCTAACTGAGAATGCGATATGCGACATGCCTGTGTAGCAATTAGTGAAACATGCTATAGCCCCAAGATTTCATTTTGGTGTTCAGCTGCTAAGTACAAAATTGTGCTGAGCAGCTGAAGTTTGCTTATGAAAGTTTATTCATGAAATATTCATACAACAGCGTCCGAAATTATGGTTGCCGTTATGCACGGGTTTAGCTGAGTGGGGTGGCGTTGCTGTTGGTTCGGAAACTCCGGCTCAGAAAATAGGTTGGCGACTGTATTCGCATAAAAAAAAAAATTATATCCTAAACTGCATACAAATAAAAAAAAATAGTAAAACCACTAGCGCCCATGCGACAATCGTAAAGAAGCTCCAAAATCCGGGAATTTCAAAATGGTAATAGTTGGCACCTAGCTATGGATATACTGTATGATAACGAGTTGGTGCTTTAATCACACTGCCAATTTCACAGACAAGACACAACAACGTATATGAAGACGTATTATAGTCCAGATTTCAATTTACGTCGGTACAAACAAACGCCGAAGTAACTCGAGACATAGTAGATCTCCACAAGTCTGAATGCGCTTAACTTTTTTAAAACCCTGTGGATATATTTTAGTCACCACCACCGGTCCTTGTATCAGCCGCAAAAGCACAACACCCGAGATCATCGTGTCACATTCTCTACAGCACCTTATATGTTCCGGTCCTAGCGTGCAGCGGAACCAACCAAAGGGGCCGCTAATGCGTGCTGATGCTTCAAGTCCCTGAAGGGCTGGCCGTCAGATCCTATTATGCACATATTTTACTGATCGAACAGAAGTGTCAACATTTACGAAATTGGCGAATCTGATATGAGAACTCACCAAAACATTCGTTTTCTACGGCATTCACGAGTTTAGTCGTTCCATGATGTCCGGGTATCGGCCCCTCTCCTTACATTGGCATCAAGTGGCGGGGGCTGCACCCAGTCTTGGCTACTATCATCGTCGAAGCCTCACTTGCCTCCTCCGAAACACCATGAATATGACATAATGAAAGGAGTCTCAGCAGTCAGTGGATTACCACATACTCCACAAGAGGTTACGAAGCTGCACCCTCTTCTTCGTCCCCCAATCAGGGCTTTCATGTGCAAATTTGCTCAGGCTGCTGCCTTGAACAACACGGCTACTGTGCCTACGAATTACACATGCTACAGCCAATAAGGATAGAAAGGGTTGCACAGCTAGTGGCAGCACTTCCAGGTGCTGCAAGCGTCATTGCGGGCCTGACACTGGCACCATGTTTGAAGCCGTGCGGCCGTTTGCAATGGTGAACTGCGCGGTTCTCTAGAATAAAACTACACTTAAGTGGAAGCCAGGCGAGGAAAAATGCTACCATAGTCAGCTTCTCATCGATTGCGAATGTCGTCAAGAACCAATGTGAAAGGACAGAAGAGGTCACTGCGCCAAGTGGAGCAGAATGGTTACTGCCGCCTATGCACCTGTACAGTTCTTGACAGAGAAATTTTTCGCTTCATAAAACTACATATATACAGTAACATGCCTTGTAACAACTATATTGAAACACGTTTTTTTACATTTAAGTTCAGCAAGGTTCCACTGCACGGGCAGAATTTTCCCAAGTGACGCTACTGACGACAAGTCGAATACATCAACAGGGCGAAGCGTTTGCTTCTGCTGTTTCTGCATGACAGACACTGCAGGAAAACGATAAACCAGACTGCCGCGATCATCGTTAATGAAATTGTTGCGTGTAATTTGCCCTGTACTCGTGCAAGCCTCAACAACACATTACGCAGATCAGCACACCGATGACGACGAAGCAGCTGCTTAATGTACTATAGTTATTGCCACCTAGGCCGCTATCTCGTACATGTTCGAAAAGCCGACGTTCGATTTCACCTCATGCGATTGGAATAGATTGGCCTAGGCTGCGATATCGTCGCGGCCTGGACAATCGCTCGAGGTGCAATCGAATGTTGGCTTTTTGAACGGGTACAAGATAGCGGCCCTGGTATCTAGTTAATAAGTGCGCGCCTCCACCGCCTTGGTCGTTCTCGTGGCGCGGAACCCACGGTTCGCTAGATGTAATCTTTGTTGTCAGTGGCATCTACACGTGGCAAGAGCCTCGTGTCGCCCACCACATCGGTGTAGTAATCGCAGTGGTCGAGGCCTCTGAACATCTCTCTGGTGCTTTATTGCCCCGCGCAGGTCACAGGCATAAGCTGTGAGAGGCACGACATGTGGAACACAGCAAAAGAATAGCTACATCGAAGCACACGGCTTCTGCTCGTTAGCTGCGACCGTCAGTGCCAAGCTGTGCGCACCGAGACCGCGGATCTCAAAGATGGCAAGTGCCACAGCTCCCATAACGAATGACGTAGGGTGCAACCTTCCCTCACGAGAGCGGGCAGAAACTTTACGGGAGGAAAGAAAGCACAAATTACGGGCTCTTTAAGCGTAGCAGCGGCGACGCATGCAGACTCGGTTTGCAAAGCCCACACACCGGACGCAAAAACATGTTGAACGAACTGAAAGCGAACTTCTAGAACTACATGCATAATTTCTTTGAATAACTTGGGTAGCCACATCCTTAGGTAAATGAAAATGCGACATTTCAAGAGCGGTTCTTGTCATTCCATGAACCGGATAGGTAAAAGCATGCGTCTTTAAATGCGCGAAACTTAGTTCGGACGCTTACGCCGCAGCACGCTCGAACAGGATGCGTGTATACTGAAGTTGGAGTAACAACAGAACAGTTCGGAAGTTGTGGCACTAGGCTTCGCAAGTTCATCACTGCTAAAACGAATCCACAGACAGCCACATAAAAATCATAGTCTTATGCGTAGAACACGCTTCTGAACCTGAAACACACTACATTTCGGCACTCAAGACGAGATGCCCGTGCATACGACACACAGCACACACCCCAGGTGCACGATGCGCATGAACCGAGGTTCTGTTTCCCAATCATTAACGGCCGAAGCCACAATATATATCCCACTCGTCTGAGTCCACAGAATTTTTTGCACTGAGCTTCAACAAATCATTTTAGATAGGTACACAATATGGAGCAAGTTTCAAGAAAGCTTGATTTAAATTAGCTTTCCCTGTGAATGCAGCAGAATCCCAATGGGAACAAACTTGTATACCCAAAAGCAAACTTTGCATCCAAGGAAAAGTTTCTGGCTCAAGGTTGAACTCTCCACAAATACCAAGTTTGTTTTAAGAGGAACCCAGTTGGTTCACCGTATAGTATAGGACGAATTTCCAACAATGAAGCTTGTGTCTGAAGAAGCCATGCTACAGAGGCAAACTATTCTTTTCAAAATCTCTCGGCACAAAGTTTGATTGACTTGATGACCCTGAGGTGTTTAAACCACAGCGCCAGTGCAGTGTGGTACATTTGACAGGTGTTGACTTGGCATGCCCGGTAAGGACAGACCAACCAAACACGAAAGTCACTCTAAAGCACGCATAGTTTCACACCAAGAATATCATAAAAATGTGACAGTGATCAACACCACCTAGCCTGCAGTCAAGCTGGTCGTCCAACCACGAGACCATGCTTGAAAGGTTGAAATGTAGTATTATGTGCAGTGCCACCTATGCAATAGAAGTGTGGCATTAGGACTTATCCAGTTTCTAGCTGTAAGATTGCCCGATGAGGGGGTCACAACCATGGCACTTTCTATCCATCCGTCCATGCTACAGCGTGATATGCCTCGGCTAGAAGCCGCCTTTAGTAGACATTGCTTCCTAGACACTACAAGCAAGCAGAAAGGCGGCAGCGTGCACACGTGTCACTGATTGAAGATTTATATGTTGCGTCATGAAATAAAGAAGTTAGTTCTGTGTTCCACAGGCGTTTTGAACACTTGGAAAGCTGCTAAACTAAACCCTACTTGCGAGGCGTTTGCTCTTCCCAATGCAACCAATCAAACAGCACCGTATCAAGTGCAACACAATAACCGAACAGGCAACACGCCGCAAATATGTGATGTGAAAAGCATTGCAAACTCGCTGCCACGGTATTTCGCCACAAGGCCGGGCCGTTATCGGCCATCCACTGATTTCCCGAGCACTTGTGAGTGCACAGCGTCAACGAGCACTCAAAGGGGTTCAAGCACACGCGATGTGGCAAGTCTATATCGTCGCTGGACACAGTACATGAGCTTTCTCCTGAGTAAAGTCGCTGGTGTTAGTATTCTACCAAATGCTTCTGTCACAAACAACATTGCCCTTCCTGGACTGTTTTGAATCAAATCAGTGTTTAGATGTTTACAATTAGGACATTATTGCCTTTCAGTTTTAACCACTTCACACTTTGAAGAGAGATCACACTGAACTGCATTAACTAGTTGCAGTTGCAATGGAAATTAGGCAATAAGTGGCTGCCCAAGTACGTAGAGATGGTATGAGACAAAGAGACATTACTATTAGCTCTGTATGAACAAGGTCCCAGCACCTGTCTATCATCATAACACATAATGCAAGATTAATTATCCTGTACTCACTCAACTATTTCAGGAGATGATCAACTTTGCTATCTATTTTGAACAATGCACTAGCGGGGTATGCAATACAGCCCTTATGCAGGAGGTGCTGAGCCAGTTCTGCACCACCATGGAACTAGCACTGAACTGGTATGGCCTAGCTCATTGTGCAAAGCAAATTGAATGGAACTGCAATTTATGCCCGCCATGTCCACCATTTTTGTTTTCTGTATGTGCTCCACCAGAACATATCTTCATTTTAGAGATTAACTGCTTTGTAATAAATCAATTACACCAAATCCTAACTACAGTGACAGCAAAAGCTGTGCTTTTGTCTTCTATAGCCTTATGTACAGTGAGTGGCTTCGGCAACAAAAACAAAGCACCAGTAGTGCCTCCTAAAGATGTGAATAGCATTCAACATCAACTCATTCTTTACCAGTCAAGGCACGACAATTTTCTATGACCTTAGGCATGAGTTTTATTTCAAGAAATATTAGTCACAGCATATACTGGGTTATCTTGAATTGTAGCTCAAACGATGGTGCTTTGAATGGACGCAGAAACTAACTATTCAAAACTTCTCTCACAATTTTCAGGAGAAATTTCAGATGCCACAAAGTGTGTCCATAAGGAATTTATAATGTCCTATTCTTCTGAAAAGTACCGTGCAAAGGTCAATTTCAATGTTATAGTTTTTGCAACATCTAAATGTGCCAAATATTGACAAATCCGATCAAAAATATGTGCAGTCTTAAATTCACAGAGTGCATGGCGCTGCTTGTAAAAAATTTCCAAAATCAGTTTTGCAGTGTCAAAAACCAATCAATCAAACCAATTGGTTTTCTGTGGTCGT
Source organism: Dermacentor albipictus (assembly GCF_038994185.2). NCBI lineage: Eukaryota > Metazoa > Arthropoda > Arachnida > Ixodida > Ixodidae > Dermacentor > Dermacentor albipictus. The sequence goes on along the minus strand of NC_091821.1, from coordinate 210,747,023 downwards.
GATAAGGAAAGAGTTTTTCAGCCCTTTCTACACAGAGCCCCTAAGCGAGCAGTCATTTTACACATTGACATAATTGGCCAAATTCAAGTCCACTACCGGACAAAGACCATTCCAAGCAATTTCCAATTATCCTAATCTTGCATCAGCTGACTCTATCCTACTTTGGCAAACATTTTGATCCCACGACTTCATCTAGCAGTCTACTAAGCTTGATTGCATTTCTCTTCCCTTGGCATCCATTATGTTAGTCTAATAGCCCACTAGCTATGTGTTCTATGCATCAGATGAACTAGAGTTGGATAGGTCATGTGACCTACCTAAATTACGAGATTGAACATCCTAAAACTATAGTGTGGTATAAGGGATACCGAATAATTTTGACCCCTCGGGATTCTTGAACATGCACCTAAATCTAAAGTACACAAGTGTTTTTGTATTTTGCCCCCATCTTATTCAACTTGACATCTTCCTCTTTGCTTAAACTAGAGCATCAGCCATCCACATTTGCTCAGCAATCGATGTTGCTGCTTCCTATCTTTTAAGATGACGTTCATAATAAGTGAACGCCAACATAATATGCAACACTGGAAGCACATGCAGGCTGTGGAGGAACATGCATGTGAGTAGTGCTGCGTCAAACACTGTCATTAGTATGGTAAATGGCAATGCAAGCATATCTCTTATATGACTATGATGCTTCAATTTAAAGCATTAAGCGCATATTTTTTTTCTACTTTCTGATACATAAACCTTTTCCTTCGTGTCACAATGGCAAGATGAAGTCCAGGACTTTGTGGATACCAGGAGAAAGTTCAGGTGGCAAAAAGGAATGTGGCAAATCAGTTCTGCAGAATTCCGCAAGGTGGAGGAAGGTTCATAAAAGGAAAAATTGACATCCACCTGTATGTATCTTGAAGCTACAAAGGAAACCCACAAGAGTTTCTCAGAAACAAAGCTTCATAGTAGAAGAAAAATTTGTCCTTGTCCGGTATTAGAAACCAGGACCAACGCCTTTCTGGGTAGTCACTCTATCATCTGAGCTAACCAGGAGGCTAGCAGATCACAGCATAAGGGCGAATGAATCGACAACTCGGAGCGCAAGGAGAATGAATATGGCAAATCAGTTTTGTGGAATTCCACAAGGTGGAGGAGAACTTTCACACTTACAAGATGAGAGAAAAGGCAAGAGCGCAGGCTAGCGTAAAAAATAAGGATTTCGCGTAAAAAATTAGCTCGTAGCCTGTGTTACATGAATGGCCACTTGCCGTTCCGTCTGTAGTAAAGACTTCGCTATTTGGCAACACACAAGAATAAATCATATCTCTGTATAAATGCTGAAAAACAAATGGCAAATGAATAATAAAAAATTACACAAAACCTTCAGCAGCTATAAGCACACCACACACAATTTTATGTTACTTTCAGCTCAATTTCGCAACTGTGATACCTGAAAATGACAGTGCTCTTGAATGTGTCACGCAGATGTGCAGTGCTAAGTTCAAAACTCCATTTACACAGAAAATGTCCATAAATCTACTAGGCAGGATGATTCCTTCGAGAAAAATGTGCTCATGGCATATGAATACAATCACTCATGATGAACGAGGTTCAAGGTAACTAATGACATCTGCAATTTTAGTGTTGACACACTTCTCAGCAACGATAGAAAACTGAAAAGATTGTACAGTATCACCTAGATGGTGGTAGCAGTTTCGTTACCACACTGACTTCAGCTCCATAAGAGGAGGCAACAAAGCCATCTCTTTCCACCAGATATATTTCTCATTTTAATGTGAGTAGGTACACGAGATAATGTAACAATGTAACTTACACCTTTTCAAATTATGATTTGCATAAATATAACTTAAAGGCAGGGCTGTGTGCATAAGGCATATTCACAGCAAGATGATATATACAGTAGTAAGAACAAGTATTTTTCCAAAAGTTTAAGGCAGCCACTTAGGTACGTCTGACAAGAAAGACAAGTGAAAACTACTGCTGACAGAGCAGGGAGTGCTGTCACTGATCAAATCAGAAGTGATGGTGAAGAATAACCCATATGAATTCTAACACCTATAAATAGTTCCCTTGGTCAGTCAGGTCAAACACCAATAATGCAAGACAAGTGAGCTTTCTTTCCTGGCTCCCATGAGCATGAAGCATTTAATTTCTGGATATATTATAGTCTAAAAGGAAATATAATTAGCTGCTCCCTGCATTTGGTGGCAAGCTTGCAGGCACTCGTGTGCAAGGGTTCTTGACTATCTTCTTTGCCTAGCAGGCCACCGAGCAGACTCACTCTCTTACAAAATAAATTACATTAGGTTAACCTACACTGAAGAGGCACCTAATCTTTGTTATAAGAATCACAAAAACAGATGGTATTGCGTTTTGACCACATGAGAAAGCTGCTTACTTTTACTGCAGTTTCATAAGAAAAACAGAAGTGTAGAACTTCTTGTGAGCAGAATGTGTGTCTGACTTGCACTAAACTGAAAGCCTGAATGGAGAATCTGAGGTCCAATAAACTACAACGTAAACCTAAAAAATCAAGTCTTGTAGAAATTTGCAATTCACAACAATGAAGCATATGCAATGAAAATAAACGAACATATGCACTGAACTATGCAATTCCTAAGACGTATATGCTCATGAATCAGGAAAGTTGGAACATAACCAGTGCTAGTAAGCACTGCTTACCTATCAATATTATACACCATTTGCATGCAGCATCCAAATCTTTCTGAGAGACAGCAATGTGTAGGCAATAAAACAATGCCAAGCCAAAACAGCTGTGCCAGAACATTCCTACAAACTGCATATTTGCAGCAAGTGCAGTGTGAGTGCCCTACAATGCACGATAGGCATTTCAAGCTGCGTCTCATGAACACCTGTCAGTGACAGAATACGTAAAAAATGTAAAGGCTACGAAATTCTCTGCACGAACTTCAGGCATCTAACATGAATTTATGTGGAAAGGAATGCGAGGAAGCCTTCTGAAAAGAGTGCTGAGGTAAGCCAAATGCACCCCCCCCCCCCAAAAAAAAACCACCCATCCCCAGGAGGAACTTTGTATTTCTGTTCTTTTACTACAAATTGTGGCGAGTAGCATTCGAAGGGAGCAATGTTTTTCTAGTTTGGGGAAAATTACCCCAATAATTTGCATGGGTGATAGGGGTAAACAACATTAAAACAGTAGACAAGGTGCTGTTAAGGAGCACATTGTCTGCTGCAAGAACACATTACCTCGTCGGCTAGCATACACGTTTCACGTTCGTTCTCGGAGAAACGAGTAAATGCTGCAGCATGCCCAGTGACAACCGAGGCCCTGAGGTCAGTGAGCACGCGCCGTCCATGCTCCGAAGAATACGGCCCGGGGTCACTCACCGAAAAACTCTCCCTCCGGCGGGTTCTGCTCGAGCTCGTCTTCGATCTGGCGCATGAGGGCCTCGATCTTCTTCTCGGCCTCCGTGGGACCCTTGGGCCGCGGCGGGGTCACGTTGTACGGCAGCAGCGTCTTGGTGTTGAGCGTGTTGGGCTTGTAGCCCGGGTAAGGGGGCGGCGGCGGGAGCGCCTGCGGCGGCACTTGCGGACAGGCGGCCTGGGGGCTGCGCGCTGCAAGTCCTGCAATGCTGTCGCACGGCTGGCTCCGCATCTGGAGGGCCTGCTGCTGCCTGCCGATCGGGTACGAGCAAGACAAGCTGTTGCTGCTGCCGGTCGTCGAGTATCGCACGCTCGAGGCGTACGAGGACGGTTTCTGAGCACACGGCTTGACCAATCCGTTGCGCTGCAACGACGAACCATCCAGGTTGGCGTAGATGGGATACTCGGGAGGGGGCTTCGCGTGCGGGTACGGCGGCGGTTCGCAGTGGCTAGCCCGCGGGCTCGGTGGCTTCGAGTCCTGAGAACTGAGCGACGATCGCGGGCTCTGCAAGGCAGCCACGTTCTCGTAGATGGGCGCAGCGCCGGCGGAACTGTTCGAGTGCTGAGAGTCACGGCTCGACGAACTGACGCTGCTACGCGGACTCGAATGAGCGCTATCCGGCAATCGTGTTTTGCAAGCAGCCCATCGCGCATAGTCGGGCGGCGGCACTCCACTTGCTGCTTCGGTGCAAGGTGCTTTGGGCGTCGCGAACTTAGAGGCGGCAATTACGCTAGCACGGTCAATCCTGGCGTATACTGGCAACTCTTTGCCGTCGGCTAGGCTCTCGATTGCGCCCAAAGCACGCCTGCTGGATGGAAGGTACCGTCGAGGGCTACCAAGCACATCCGCCGAAGCGTAGCTGCCCGCAGAGGTGGCCGCCCGAGAGAGAATGCGCCCATAGTCGTGATCTGCCGCCAGTGCAAAGTCCGGGTAAGACTTACTGTTCAGATTAGCATATATTTCTCGCTTTTTCTCGAAATCCTCGCCAGCCGAAGTGTCCGTACGCTTCGGCGTCGCAGCCGTCAAATGGTCCCTGGACGGCACTTCGAAGAGACTCAGATCTTGCAATATCCGAGTCGCGTCGCTCGCCAGCTCGTCGTCGTACATTGTTGCCTCGTTCGTCCGTTGGCCACTTTACTCGTACGCCACCACGAAAAATATGGAAGTTGTGATCTTAGTAAACACCGCCGTCCCACAGATGCAATAACCAAAACAATGCACTGCAAGATTACATGCTTCCACATGCACACCTGCCAAAAGGCAGGGCACTAACTTTCACCATTCTTCTTCGTTGCGTCTCTCTGTCGGTCGCATACGAGCGCAACCAGCGGAACACCGCCGGGTATGACGTCACAACAAAAGCTTTTTTTGTCCACAGACGCGATACCTACGAGCTCGAAGATAGTCCGCAATGTATCGTCATTGCGTTCCTTACTCAAGCAACGCAAACACAAAGTACAATCATATAAATTAGTTTCACAAGCTACTGTAAACTTTTGTCAAAACTGAAGCGGTGAGCCTATGATTGAAGGATTTACCGTAAACTGTATCCATCCGCCGCCAGGGCAAACCACTAAACATAAATTAACGAAGAAATGAAAGAAACGACTTTCTTCTGCCACGTTATTTAAATAAGATTTAAATACGAACACAATTATGATAAGCTTAAAGTGTAGCAACGCTAGTTATACTTTTATATATACATAATATTGACGAAAGTAACGCTGACATCAAAAATGATGTGCGCACGTGTTGTTTGCGCCATCTATGGACTCTTTTAAAAACTTATCAAAATTTTATTAGGTGTTCTTAGAAAATTACTTACTTATTTATTATTTTTATAAATTTACCATAAAATTTTATGCGCTTAATTTTATATTGAATTATATTGCTTAAAAAATTTAACATCATTTAGGCGACGGCTAGCGGCGACCACAAAAACGTGCTTCAAGATGGCAGCGTCGTTGAGAAAACAGACCGTAAGTTCGGACGAGTATCAATTCTGTAAATAATGCCATTAATTCGCGATCTAAGGCTCAAGCTTGCAGGAAACATGTTTATGTACTAGTAGTTGACTGTTTTTGTTGCGTTTGTGTGTACGTTTCTGTTCGCAGGCGTCGAAAAACGAGGAAACTGAACCGCGTGCACGAACTTCTCTTTGACGTTTCTGCACTCATGATAACTTGTCTCTGAGCTAAACTGGAGACCCTAACTATGTGTGACTTTCAACGCGCATTCACCAGTCGCCTTGATGCGCTAAAAAGATGTGAGATTTGTTCTTGTATTGCGTTAACGGATCGCCTGTAGCTTCGGTTGTAAATGTTCTGGTTACTGCCGTGCGTGACTCCAGCATTCGTTTCTTTTATTTCTTTTTTATGCACTAGTTTTTATAGAAGCCCCCCCCCTTTCCAAAAAAAAAAGAAAAAAAATGTACGATCATTTTCTTTTAGCAGCGCGGAGTGCCGGCACATGTCGTACCCGCCCACGGTCTCCAAGATGCCGCCGGTCAGGAAAAAAAAAAAAAATAGGAATGAAAAGAAAAATAAATCAAACGGAAGTTTACAAGTTGCTCCATTTAGTCAAGATAATACGTTCCAAGAATCTGTCTTGAAATTTAGCAGTCGAACATGTTTATTTATTCGTTCGTTCATTCAGAAATAACCATAAGGGCCCTCAGATGAGGGTACTACCGGGGGAGGGGGAGGCAGAACTTGTGCAACTTATCACTGAAATACACAGCTATACCATTAAGGGAAAACAGGGGGAAGGCGGGAGACGGAAATTCGAGACGATGAGCTAAACGAGAACAAGGTGAAAGCGGGAGCCAACGTTTCGACAAGTGGACTTGACACTTTCAAGGCTATGTCATACAGCTATACCATTAGTAGCATTATGTTACCTGCAATAGCTTGAACAGAACACATTTCTTAATTTTTTTTTTTTTACCTGCAAGGTGTCGGGAGCAATCTTTATTTGATCGTACATTGAATTGACTGGGCTGACATTCGGAATTGGCATGCGGTATTGAACATTGAGTGCTGAAGCTGAGAACGGAGTAGAACTGTTCCTACAGCATTGTCTTTATCGCCGTAATAAGTGCACCGACCTTCTGGATTTGCAGCTTATAAATAGAAATGTAGATAGGAAACAATGACAACTTGACTAATAATTCATTCACACGAAAAAAAAAAAAGAGGTTTACCTGTATAAAAAGAATGAACTGCATACCATGTCATAAATAAGCAAATATGCATATATAGATTGCAGCCTTGAATTGAAAGTTTAGCTGTGCTATCTTACAACTACATCTATGCACCATCTTGCAAGGCTTATGCAGTGCAGACAAAGCAACAGGCATGTTGGACTGCTGAAAAATTTGCACATCTATGCAGTTCCACTTCTGGATGGGCTTAAGCTTATAAATGATGCTAACAACCAGCAAAACAATCACAGGGCATCTGTGCAAGGTTAGTCCGAGTGTTTAGTAAGCAAATAGCTATGTGCTGGGCCAGGACTCTCCTCAGTTTCATATGAAATACATTGCTGCTATTGAATAATACCACATCTGTAGTTGTCTTAGGCAAACATGGAATTGAGCATTGTGGATGGAACAGTTGGAAATGCAGGTTTGCTCTTAATTGCATGACGTGACCTGCAGCTTCGGCTGTGATGCACAGACTCGCTGAGATTAAATATTCTCTAGTGGGGATTAAAATGCAGGCGTGAGGAGCAAACTGACGAGCTTCATTATTTTTAGGAGGGTGATGTACAAGTCACGGCTGAGGACCAGGAAATGATCAACAATTTTGCCAGACAAAATGCCAGACTTGAAGATGCAACAGAAGAGATGAAACATCTAGAGGTATGTCTGCATCATTACCCTTACATTACCAGCCTGAGAATGTGGAATACTGCAAATGCGCACATTACTTCTGATAGTGCCTCAGATTTACTTCTTTTTCATGTTGCAGATTGTGCTCTATAGTAGGTCTTGTGTATGTGCAGCATTTGTTTTACTTCATTATCTATGAAGTTGGCTCCCAATGTGCAGAAGTAAAGGTCATGGGGATGTTACCCAATAGTAATTGATGTGTTGTATATGGTTCAGAATAGGCACATTGTTTGTGGCTATTCTGCATGACCTGTAAACTGACCTACAATCATGACGCAACCATGCAGGACAATTTAAGTCTTTGTCAGTAATGTCTAAGCAGCAAACTATTGGCAAACATCAGTGCAGTTCCTGTCACATGTTTAACTAGTAAAATCAGTTTTATTTCCATTTCCAATGTTTTCTGTTATGCAGAACACGTCGTGTGGTTGGCATTTCTGATAAATCAATTATTCTGTTCAGAACAGCAAAATTTTACCTTGCATTAAACAGTTGTCATAAGACTGTCACGTTCCAAATATGTTGCAAATACTACAGTGCGTTTTGTATTATATTTTGCCATTTTAGTTGTACATACTACTCGCAATACATAACTGTGACACATGAAATTGTGATCTCATTGTTGGTATTTTGAATGGAAGTAAAGTAGAAATAATTGCTGAGAGAGTTCATAGGAGTCTGCAAAATTTCGAAGAAACACCTGAAGAAACATGAATGAAAAAAAATAATTGGTGATTTTTGCTAGAAGTACTGAGCAAAGTACAAATACAAACTACGTAGCTTGCTCCTGGTTTCCGACATCTCTAAGTTATACCAAGCCTAAAAAATTTGGCAGAATTGATGGGATGAATGTTAGTCACGGTGATGCCCATGCTATGAAGGAAAGCTGTGGCTTTGCAATTGTCAGAACGCCTACTGTGCAGGGAGAATTTGTATTGACTTCTTGCAGCAGGTTTCTGGTTTCCTCTGCATTCTTCAGGCTCTTGAAGCAATGGTTGTTGGGTTGGAGAACATTAACTAACCTCCTCATACTTGATTATCATTCTCAATCGGCCTCGCTCTGCAAGCAAGTAGTTTGCCTAGTCATGCACATTGAACTGACCCTGCAGCCTTTGCGTCCTTTGTATAGTAATGTACAGTAATTACGAGCATTTGCACAGGTGGCGTTCAAAATGCAAGAGCAGACTGCTAGCCAAGCTTCTGTGGAAGGTCGGCCTAAAATCAACTGCATGCTCTTGTGCGAGTGAAAACTCCACACAAGAAGTATCTCGCATAATAAGTTGTACATAAGTTGTCAAAACACTAATGGATAAAAGCAACCCACTTCGTGAAAAAAAAATAGGGTTGCAATCATTAATCAAACATAATAATTAAAACAATGTGCAATCCTGTGCAGAGGTCGTAGCACAAATTTGGACGACCTAACCAGAAAGCTCCCGTGTCTCCACTGCTGTTGCGATTTTTTGCATTGTTTGATTTGGGAAGTGCAAGGAGTACAGGAGGCTGGTTTTGAGAATACCTTCCATCAAAATTTTATTCCTTGGCAAAGTGTCATCCTTCGAGACTCCCCCGTGTGCCAAAAATTTTTAAATCTTAAGTCTTATTTCATACGGTGCGTGGCATTGCTTGGAGAAGAGTCTATGGCAATGTTTTAAGATGTAAAAAACTATATATAAAATTGGTCAATTTCCTATGGCCCAGTAAGGAAACCTCTCAGGCACCAATTAATTTCGTCCATTCAAAATTTATTTCACCTCATATCTTGCGTCTTCAGAATCATGAAAGCTGTACAGCTGCAGAACCATTAAGAATTCTCAATTCACCGAGTTTTGTCAAGTTTAAAGAATGTGGACTCTTGTGCAAGAGCTGCCTACAGGAATGTCAGATGTGAGAAAATCAAATGAACATCAACTATTTCATATCTAGCTTCCAAAACACCTACCCAACCACTTGGAAAATATACCTGACGTTTTTACATTGTAAAACGGCGAATGAAGTGAACCCGCTACGTAACGCCATACCGACACCAACAGAAAAGCCCAGCCAACTAGTTTCACTGAAATGCTTTGTGCACATTATTCAACTTGCAGTACAGGTGCAATCAGCTGTGTTTCAATATGTGTGCGACACATCTGTTATATTTTCACCAGAGTTTTTGCTGTTAATGCATAATCTCCGTCATGGGCAATTGTGTGTAGAGCGCTTGAAGAGTTGAATAAAGATAAACATAGGCGCATGCTATTTTGCACAAGATTGCACATTTCAAAATGGTTTGGTTAGTGTCAGAAATCAAGGCTAAACTTTGGTTTTACACATACTCAGCATTCTCTCCTGCTTGGCTCTAAAAAACACCAGTCCTTGTCGTCTAGGTATCATTCCTGCATTACATTAGTTATCTATTGTGTCTCTGCCCAAGCTGTGCATTGAAAAAAGAGAATCCCTTCAGTACCACAGCAAAGGGAAACTTCCACTCAAGCACTGTTGACTGCACCATTTTTCTTCATTGACTAGGATTTATGAGCGCAGAGGTGGCATGTTTGCTCCTCAAGTTCCGTGACGATGCAAATTTACCCCCGTATTCTTAAATGATCCTTGACTCGGAAGCTCTTCCTTCACTCTACCGAGTTCAGTACAGCACTGCCCATCGGCTGAAGAAGGTGCTACATTACTCAAGAATTGCCATGGAGTATCATTGAAGTGCAGTGACCATTTTTGCCAAGAGATGGCGCTGCCATCGACTTTCTCATAAAAGGCAAAATAAAAATCTGAGCATGGTGGCAACTGCCATCGCCCCGTTTCAAAGGGGACGCTCCTACCTTCCGTCCATCCATCCATCATTACTTTCTCAAGTTAAGGTGGAGGGTTCAGTGGAGGAACGTTGTAGAACAGAGGGGTTAGTGTCACTATGACCTCAAATTTTTTTGTGAACATAGGGTTTTATTTGGTACACACACATTACATGATGATTATGTATGGAGCAATGACATTTGTGATGGGGGCAATGCTGCTGTCGCTCTGCCTATACATTAACAACACACTCACTCATGCATGCAGGGCATAAATTCTAAATTATTTATCTGACAGACAGAATCAACAGTCTTGTGCTGGAGTTAACATTTTGACAAGGGGATTTTGTATGGTCAAGCAAAAGGGATGCCTCTGGTGGGAGCCAGCACTTCAACAGGGATTTCAAAGACAAGTCCCATTCTTGAAACATTGACTCCAGTCTGATACCCTAGTCGCACAGTGCAATTGCTCAATCAGGATCAAATTTCTTGATTGCATTTTGTTCACTTGAGCAAAGGAGCCAATCACAATCGAGAATTAAATTCTGATCGAAATTGTCCCATGTGACCTGGCATGAGACATCCCTTGTTTGACCACTTGACAACTTCAACTATTCATCTTTTCGTGAAAACTTTTGCCTTGTTTTTATTATCTGGCCGAGTATTTATGCAGGTATATGTAACGTGCATATGAAAAATACATCTGTGGTGACCCTTACCCATAGTATTGGTCTTGATAATCAATGCGGCGTATCTATTGCACTTGCAAACTGCTCTAATGTATCTGACAAAAGGGTGGGCCTCATCTCCTCTGGTTCCCTATACGAATGTATGCTGTAGCACCCCATCTCCTAAGCATTCTTACTTTCATTCATTTGTGCATGTAGCTCATTGATAAGCCAAATGGATTTTTTTTTTTTAGCATTAACAGAAGAGGGGAGAAAAGGAAAAGTGGGGAAGTTTGTCACAACAGAATACCTCACTTCCTAGATGGCAAACACATAAATTGCATGTGCACAGGACCATGGAGACTTGGCAGTGAGCAACGTTGGTCAGACAAGCGACGTCTTTGGAGCAAATGTTTCAACAAGGGGACTTTGTCTTCCCTATATCAATGTCTGCCAAACACTTTCACTCTCATTCAATTGTTTCCTTGAGGAAGACCAGTCCCTCTATGAAAATGTTGGCTTTAAACACATTTTGTGTGCTACAACTGGTGTGAACAAAAACATGGCACTCTCACTGTCAAAGGCCAAATGACGCAAGCTGAATGACTCAAGAAACAAAGTAATGCTTCATCTTCTGTCGCAATGAGCTGAGCATCCAAAAATCATCTGTTCCGACACCATGTGGGTGGGTGATCAACTGATTTAGCCACCATTTGTTTCACAGAGCACAGGCTCTAGGCAGGATGCTCAGTGTCGCCTGCTCTTGCCCAAGTGGTAGCGTAGGCATCACGTGGGAAGTGTTGGGTTTGTTTTGCAATAGGCATGGCTATTGGCACTGAACTGCTGTGAATGAGTATGCTAAGTGCAAGATTAACTGAACACACCGAACTGTAGCTCTAGACACATAAGCACCACCATTCACTTCCTTCTTTCCTTGTTTCCTGTCCTTCAATATTGCACCTCTTACACCAAGAAAATGGCCAGAATCTGCTTTAACTGGCCCCTCCTTCTTTTTACCTTGGTTTTAAAGGTTGACTTTGTCAGATATATTGTCAACTCCAGAGTGAGGAACCAAGTTTGCGTCATAAGAAAATTGGGTGAAATAAACCAACTTAAGTCAGAGACAGTGTTCAGTTCTTAATAAGTTAAATGCAACCAGAGGAGCAATCGTGTTTAATTGTGTAGCTTCCAGTAAGCTCATTTTGTGGAAATATTTGAGTGACCTTATTTCGTTTATGAACATAAGACATAAATAAAGCTGATTTCAACCACATTACAACTGTGCATATTCCTATACAGTAACTATCCACGATCAGCATATGTTGATTTACTGTAGTAAAATGTACCACGCAGCCGTTAAATAGCTTTTCTCAAGTTTGCTGCTGCTCCTTCCTTGCGATCTGCCACTTTCGATGATAGCATTCATTAGGCAACTCTTGAAAACTTGCATTAAGGTATGTCTCATGCCTGTGACCAAACATGCTCAAGTGTATGTAATACGTATATTTGTACTAATGTGTACATCATGCAGTATGCACGGTACTTCCCTGCACCGAAAGTGATAGCACAGTTGCTGCACATCTGTGACATCACATTATGGAGTTTATACATTTAGAATGCTTCTTTGTTAAAAAAAAAAAAAGAGGCAGTATAGCACTTCTTAGTAGATCAAGGTTTCTTGAAATAGTAATTAATCTTCTAGAAAGATTCCTACATTTATTTTTATGCCATGTTTTAGAGAAAACCATGACAGCAGGGGCTACACAGATGTTCCACAAGTATGATTACCTGTAACGAATGGGCTTACAGAGAGGGTGCCATGCATCCATAAAAACGTCCTGCAGACCGGTGTGTGATGTGATAGTGCTTGTGAGTTCTTGAAATAGGCCAAACTGCATTTACCTTCATGTTGAAGTACATCATGAGCGAGACATGCAAGTTTGTGCAGTATTTTCAGTGTGCTAGCTCCGACATTGTCCTACATTTATGTCACTTTCTTGCTTTTGAAGACTGTTCTCTCAACAAAAATGGCACTTTAGACACCTCGGAACACAAATCAATCGTTAGCGTGAATTAATATTTGCCATTAATGTCCTTCAGTGATTGATGAATCAAAAATGGTCAGTTGTCTCTTTTGTAATGCTGCATGCTACAAATGCTGTGAATGCGCACCACTTGACTTTTTTTTTTGTCTCATGCAGAAGGAGTTGCGCAACTTAGAAGACGCTGCAGATGAAATTATGATGGCTGAAGATGATATCCACGTACCATATCCTTAAATGCATTAGTCACTTGTTTGGTGGTTGCTACTTCTGCAATATTGCTTTCTTTGCCTTAACAAGTATGCTGGGTTTCACTGGTGATATCAAGGAATAATAGCCTAATTGTTGTTCTTTTGGATGCCAGCAATGGAATTGGTTGAAAGTATTTTAAAGTTATTTGCGAATTTTCAAAGGAGCACTAGAGAAAGAATAAAAGAATGTAATCCTCTTTAATTTTCTATGCTTTCTAAATTCTTATTGGATGAGTAAAATCTGAGGTATAAGATACATGCACTGATGCCACAGTTTTAGCTTCTTTTAAGTATACAATGCTAAAAGATTACTGTGGTTTTTGCTGACAATAGATTAGCTGTGAAACCTCATTGTGAGAAGTTGCACCATAAAAGTGAAAAGAGCAAGAATGAGGTTCAGCAAAAATTGATGTTCCCGATTTCTAAAAAAAAATTCATTCCACAACGCTGCTTAAGCAGTGCTTTCCATTTTGGGTGGCTGTTTCTTCATTCACTCTTGTGTAAATTTGAACGTGCACATGCTACATCGGTTTAGTTTTGACTGGCTGCTGTATGAGAAAACATAATTGCTGCACTTGTACCAAAGGACAGAATGCAGTGATTTGTTTTCTGTAGTCTGAAGACAAGCCTGGAAAGGGCTCTCCTGTGAGAACTGTTGTGGGCTATGCTGCACAGTTAATTTTTGTGTGCTCTAAAGTGGTGGTCATGATGGAAGCCTCTGTACCCAAGCACAGGCATTTAATTGTTATCTTCTCTCGAGCAGCATCATTAGTGCCTTCTTAACATTTCTACCAGGTCAGCTCCAAATATGATGGAAAGGCGCACCAGACTGTTGTTGATTGGATATATTCTTCAAGTCTTTGTCAACAATTGCCATATTGTGTACTGCACCATGCTTGCTCTTAAGACCAAAAAAGAAATGCACCGGGTTTTCCTTTGGTGCAGACAAGTGAGACAGCCATTGTATCGCACCACAGTTAAATCTAAACCAATATAGCACATCCAAACTTGCTTGAGAGACGGCGACCACACATGGAAAGCGTTGATAGGACATTGTGGTGAACAGTATTTTTCAAGAGACCTGGAGTGAGGATAATCTTCTGTTCTCTCGTGCACACAACATTATGCAGAAAACGTCTGGCTCCATTATCAGCTTGTAGCACACCTAGTTTTCTTTTTCTTTCTTTTCTTCCTGAATTCGTAGGCTTCCATTGCAACGACTGTTCGGTCACAAAACATTCATCACTTGGAATTTCTAGTCTGTTCAACCAGCTTTTCAGGAGCCAGTAAGTGTCCGCCTATTGGAGTGCTGATTGGCTAAGGTACGGCTTAAGACAGCCTGCCTCTTTCTCACTCCTACTGCTCATCAACCGCAGAAATGGACAGTCTATGAGGTGAACACGTAAGAGTACCCCCTCTGGTCTAGCCTAGCACTTTGAGCCAGTTTCAGAGCTTTTTGGATAATGCCTGCTATACTTAATTTATGTGAACCTGAGGCAGTTATGCTGCTTGTGTCCACAGGTCTGTATTGATGGTTTGTTCCTGGCAACAGTTTGTGTGTAAGTGCTTGACAAAGCAATGGTTGTGTGCTGTGTGCACGAATCTGAGTGGCTGCACTGTTTTCTGCTGACTTGATAACTGCTGAATATCTATGGAATAGCTTAGAACAATGCATTAGTGACCTTACTTTTGAAGGAAGTTCCTTAGCTGGAATCACGTACCAGCTAGGAGATGTATTTGTCAGCATGGACTCTGAGGAGGCTCAGCAAATGATTGAACGAGCAAAGGAGCAGAGAAAAGCACGGACCAAAGTTCTTGAAGAGGAGACTCGCATCATTAAGGGCATCATGGCCGAGCTGAAGTCGCAGCTGTACAACAAGTTCGGAAACAACATCAACCTGGAACCTGACGACAGCTAGCCAGCCTTGCCATATGTATGCATTCTCACATCTAACTTAACAAGCTTTTTTTTTTAACTATTTGTCTTTTGTAGTGTTGCTCTTAAGCTACTTGAAAGTTCTGCGCCTTCCGAGTTCAGCCTACGGGACGTGAAGAAATGTGCTGCTTCAAATAAAACACAAATGTGTGCCGATTACCAACATTATGTGGAAGACTGCACTGTAGCAGTCCATGAATATGGTAACAAATACAATAAACAAATTCTGCAATGTTTGTCTGTGCTTTTTATGTCGTGCATAACTTTTCTGCTCCTGCATGCAAGTACTGAAGCAAAATGGCAAAAATAAGTGAACACTTGTGGCAGTCCAGTTGTAAATATAATCCAACTCCTAGAAGGCACTTTCATGATGTTGTGCTATTGTGGTAACAGTCATAGCTGAATAAAGGATCATGCAGCTCAGTGTTTTTGACAAGTCTGTTGGTACGAAATGATGGTAATCTTCGTTATTCTAATCTTTTTGTACATGCTTCTTTAAAGGGGCCCTGCATTGCCTATGTGGTTTTATTTGCTCTTAGCATAGTATGGGTTGTGGTGATGTCCCTGTTATGACAGCAGTGATATTGGAATGTTTGGACATTTCATCCAACCAGAAATGTACTTTGCTCATTGACTGTAGCGGCCTAGGGCAGTTATTTTCAGCCACGTATGTGTCGAGACATGTCCATTAGTGATTAGTGGATGTGCAGCATACGCATCTTTCCATGTGCTCTACAAGGAAGTTTTTATTTGAGTGGTGCGATGTATGTCCCTTTTATCTAGGAAGGAAGCACAAAAATAAATGCTGAAATATCCAAAGGGTGAAATTATATATGCAGCAGTTGGAGGCACTGTTGAGACATGCCTTGCTTTTACGGGACGTCCCCTCTTGCACTTGCCCTTTTTTTTTGTTTTTTGTTTTTTTTGCTACTCTGTGAATTTGGGGTAATGCGACAAACTTTAGTTTTTCAGCAGCTGCCCACCCTTTACTCACAGAGGAGTAGGTTGAAATTAGCAAATATCCCTTGGCTACTGGCCTGACCTGGCCATGCCATTGGTAGTGTAAGTACATGTGCCCACAAAGCAACATGGGAAAATGTATGGGCACTGGCTGTGGCAAAAAGGTCACAGTGATACGCAGGCTTGCACATGTTCATGGAAGTGTTGCTCTCACTGATAGCAGCATATGGCATCACTGGGCAAGTAATATGCGAAAGAGGAAGCTTTTATTTTCTCCTTTGAATTTCAAAGTTGAATAATTTGTCTACATGTGCCGACATAATTTTTGTGTTGAATTCAGGACTGTACAAAGAATTCTTTGAAGTGACTTTTTTAGCATTGCCGGGATCCTTTATCTCCTTGTTGGGTTACAAGATGCACCAATCTGGCTATTCGCCATGCCATACAGGAACATTTTCTGCCAAACTACTACGTTTAAAAGCATAATTGTGTGCTTTTTATAAGGCGAAAGCCTTAATTGGCTCGCTGCAATGATTTATACCTAAAAAAGCGGCATCTAGTCCAGTGAGACAAAAATATCAGGAGTGGCTCATACCCCCGTAAGCGAGCAAAGATGGATGGATGGATAGATGAAAAACTTTAATAAGGTCCTTTGGGGCGCGCACTAACGCACAGCAAGCCGCTCCCACGTCGAAACAAAGAGGCCGAGCCTCTCCGCCGCGTCGTGGGCCCGTTGGACAGCCCATAACTGGTCTTCGAGGTTGGGGCTGTGTAGGACAGCATCCCAGTACGAAGAAGTGTTGCTTTCATTGCCGCGTAACGCGGGACATTGCCAGAGCAAAGATGCAATGGCTGAATATGGATGAAGAAACAAAATCTTTAGGTAGTGTATTAGATGCTCGCATGTGTCCGAGCAGGTCGACCTACAGTGCCATAGGTTTAATTCACACTGCTGCTCGTTATGTCTTGTAAGAAGTCTGAGCCCTGCTATCATATAACTTAATGCATTATCACATGTGCAGCAGGCTTTCACCTTCATGTGTTACAGGAGTGTAACATGCGGCCGAGCTTTTTTTTTTCTTTTGGCTGTCTCCTATCAATTCTTGTGCATGTTTACAAGCTGTCACCAAGTTTAACACTATGTCTACGGAGCAATACTTACTTTATTAAGCTACAGTAAAAGTGGAGCAAATGTGAAGCAGTAGCTGTCTCATACTGTACACCAGAGCAAGTAGAAAGGAAGACGTCATGCTTGAAATGCCAACAAAGGATGGAAAGGAAACCAGGGCATAACGAATTGGCTTTAAAAGTGGCAGTGTATGACATTGGGAATTGCTGTGCTTACTTCCACAAACGATGGCTTCAGCATATCTCTTGTCTTTGGGAGAAAATCCACAAGTTTGGAGCTATGACTGTTGGTACCGGGGGGCTTGCCTTTCCAGCCTGTCTTAGAAGCTGATACTAAGTATACACAAGAACAGGTTGCACTTCTTTTGCAGGAACATTATGCTTAAGTTACTTCTGCCCATTTGAGGGACTGATGAGGAGCCCACCAAAGAAAAGACCCCAGTACCAGATTCAAGTGTATACCAAGACAAATCTCATTTTCTCCATTGCAAATACAAGAGAGAGAAAGAGAGTGTGTGTATGTGTGCATGCACCTATGTTGTGGTTGCCACCTTTCCTCAGGTGAAAGTAGGTGGTGTTTAGCTGATGGGGAGAAATGGGCTGCTGAAATACCCATTTTTAATTTTTGGCATTTCTGTTGCATTTATAGCTAGTTTTCTTCGCTATTTGCTGTGTGCAATACTGCATTATGCGATCCTTCCTTCAAGTTAATTTAGACCACCTGAGGTTCATTAACATGCTCCCACTGCACAGAAAACGAGTGTTTCGCCATTCTGCTCCCACTGGTATACGGCGTCCGTGGCCACAAATGAACCCTGCACCAATTTTTCTAAACTTGGTGAAGTCACTTGAAATGCTAACACCTCTATCATGATGACTAGAATTTGTAGATTTAGCAGTTCTGCGCTTTGAAGCCAGTTTTTGATTAACCTGTATTACGATCTATTAATTGGCATCTCCACTTACCTACTGGCTTACGAGCAGTCAATTCAGTAATGTGCCACTCAGTCCCTTGCCACCATTCTCATTAGACAACCCTTTATCTTCACCGTCTAGTTGGTGTTCCCTGCTTGGCTATTGTGGTGCCTTTAGGCCAATGCCGTGCTATCAACACACCACTGGTTTTTCATTCACATGTTGGCAGTAGCAAATTTGTGGCTTAGTCACTATAATGCTATATTACAAATGGAGAGTCTGCAGTTTTGATTGCAAGCTCAACCAATGGCAGAAGGCTCTGCCGCTGCTGTACCTGTAGACCAGAGGTAGACTTTTCCTGTGCAAGGCTATGCACTGAAACCTGGCATAATGCTTTCATGCTTAAAATTCAGGGTTATAGTACAAGCAAATTTTCTGACTACTTGAGAAGCGCCAGGCAGCTACTTTTTATTCAACACAAGGCAAGTTTTGCCGGCAGGTTTGTGGGCACTGGCTTTTGATATATTGCCACAGAAGTGAGTGAAATCCCCGAGACACCTGTTCTTTGAGTTGCAAAATACTTGGATTTCTCTGTGACGATTTAAGACTTAGTACCTCTCTGCAGTGCTGATTGGGCAGGACGTTTTAGTCTAAACCAAAATGAAGTGTTGGCAAAGCAGGACCTCAATTCCTACACTACAAGAAAAGTTTGCACCCTCCTGGCCTTATCTTTTACCCAAACGATAACTGTCATCTCTCTTGCGTGCCTTTAACGTTGTGCACCCAGTGCTTAGGTCATGAATGGCATGCACATTATCAGCGTGACATGGCATTCCCGACAGTAAAGCAGCAAGCGCAGAGTTTTCAAGAAAGGAAATGCAATCAAGATGGATGATTATTGTTTGGAAACAAGATATGCCCCTAATGGTGTATGATTTATAGTGTAGAACCAAAAGTCTGTCCTACATATCCTGGCATCATCAGCTGTCCAAACAATTGCCTTATTGCTCTACATGTAGTGACATTGTGGATAACAGTGCATTGACGTGGTAGCCAAGTCTATGTATGCTAGCCACGACAACCCCTAAAAGCTTTGTCCACCATAGCACTCTCTGTCATGTAGGAGAAAAAATAGAAAGCAATGCACTAGGGAAAAAAAGTAACAACTCCCTCCCCTTTCCCCCTTAAAAAATTCTGCAGATTATGAAGTTTTGGTGACACCGCAAGACAACAAAGTGCATCACGATAAAAAATGTGCAGCAGATTTCGGTGATGAACATGTCTTCTAACTACCTCAGTCACGATGACAGACCTTGTAGAGCTAGGGTAAGATTTAAATATTCTGTGGTTTCAATTATGAAAGATACGATCTGACTATGAGGCATGAGGAAAGCTTTATTTTCCATTGAACTGTGTCGAAATGCAAGGAATGTCATGCGGGACCCTGCAGAAGTGTGCCACAGCACGATGACGAACTTCAGTGTCTAACTAAATCTTCAGATGTCGCAAAGAAAGCTTCACTAAACATTATTGCCTCCCTGCTGCAGCCAGTTTTGTCTTGCCGACACTTTTGGGGTTCAGCATATCTGTATTCGATAGTGATGACGTGGCTGCATAGGCTTCTTTTTCACGAGTAAAACTTTTATCTTCTTTGTCAGCTAGAAGAGCATGCACTCCTACTTTTATCAGTAAACTGTTGCTATGCAAGTTGACACATGCCAAGCATCTCAAAGCACTAAGCTTGCATTAAGTAAGCTCGCAAGGGTGTTAATCTGTCTTTCTAGGCATGCGTCCATGACCTAATAGTAAAGGGTTAGAGCATCAGACTGCTGTGGAGGTGAACTGATTTTGAAACCAACAATTAGACAAGCAATTTTCTGCTTGTATTCAGCAACAGCTTCTACTCGGGTAGACGACACACCAAATCGTGGGGAGGTAGGCAAAGAAAGACTTCAAAGGCAAAAAAAAAAAAGAGGGAGAGAGAGAGAGAGAGACTATGACTGAACACTGGCCATGGTCTTGCTGCCATTCAGGGATACGTGGCACCTTCATGAGACCGATGTAGACAGCTGCATTTTCTGTATGTAGGTTTGCATACCTTCCCACTATTTCAAACATTTACAAAGCTGCCTCAACTACCCGAAAAGTAGCACTGCCTCAGTTAGGACAGGTTCAACCCGAGCTGCTAGCCACACCTGCTCACAGCTGCAGCTATGAGCTGCCATCCATCAGTGTGACTTCAAAGCCTTAAAGTTTATCTAACTTTGTGCAGAGAGGTCGCCACTGCTATGTGACAAAAATAGAGGCTTGTTGGAGAGCTACAACTAGAGAGTTTAGCTGAGTGTTTATGGTTCAATCTGATCAGTTAGGTATCCTAATATAGTTCTCAGCTGTTCTGCAGGAACGCCACTGCACATGTACAAAATGCTCATGCTGGCAGCAGAAGGCAGAATGCTGCCTTTACTCTGCTGCCGAGTCGATTGAGTGAAGCGCGACTGTGTGTTCACTTGGCTTCCTTATCATTCAACAAGCAAGCTGACTATCTGTTGCTTGCCTAGTGGGAGACATGCTCATGAAAATGTGAAATAAATGCTATGCAGTGCCTGAGTGCATGAAATGCAAGTGGAGTGGATCATAAAGAAAGCTGAGCTAAAGCTGTCTACTGCTGTTACTAAAACGGTTGCATATAGTGCAGGTCACTTCATGCATGCTCTTTACACATTAAGGCACAAGCACGGAAAACGTTCATTGGTAGCTAGAAGAAAACAAAAAGGCACCACATACAGTTTCCCATTTGGTCTGGCTGGTGACGTGATTAGTAGATAATGGCACAGCAAGAATAATGAAAATATCATGAACTTAATCTATGCCACCATGCAATATGACAGCCAGCAGTTATGATAAAGGTGTGACCTCCCAACAAAACAAATTGCAATTTGAGCCTCCATTCTGTGTACCATGTAATGTGCATCACCATTTCCCACTGCCCTCCCTTTGTCTGCACAGACCAATTTGTGGACATTCGAAGACAAGAAACACACCTGGGATCTGTAGCAAAATAATTGAAAAACAAAAAACCTGGTAATGAAGCAGCTTAGTCCAGCAATAAAACCTTTTTACTTCCAAGGCATCCGTGCCACAGTGGCTATAGATGTTCTGCTATTGAGCACAAGGTTGTGGTTTCGATTCTTGGTGGCTGTGGCCATATTTCGATGGGGTAAAATGCAAGAATGCACATGTTGCATGCTTTGGGTGCACATTAAAGAACCCCAGATGGTCAAAATTATTCCGAAGCCGCCCACTACACTGTTCCCTCATAGCCCCACTGTGCAGCTTCTGGATTTTAAACCCCAGAACTAAATTTATTTCTAATGCAAGCCACAATCGAAGACAGGTGAGAAATGCACCGTGAATAATAAAAATTAGCACACGAATACAGCAGTGAGTGGCCCTGCATTAAATGCCCTGCACCATCGTGCAGGGCTTAATTATTACACCTCTGCTTACATGTGCTTGGCTTGTAAATGACCAGGTCTAGAGTGAATCCAGTTTAACCCCTCAAGTGTTTATTTTGAGCAAAAGTTAGCTTCTTTAGCTTTTTTAAAATTATTTTATGGCTTATTTTCAAACTTAATTCCATTGAAAACCCTTCTCAAGCTTTTTCAACCAACTTGCTTCATGTTTTAAGTGTGAGACCCTCATTTTACCTCTTCACTATGCAATATATGCAATTGTCGTTGCCATAAACACTATAGTTTTAAACAAGAAAAAAGGTGCAGCAGGCATGTGATTCCAAAAAACAGTGTTTGAGTGCTGAAGAAGTGCTGCCATCTATGAAGTAGAAAGCCAAAACACAATAAACGCGCCCCTCCAGCGCTGACACAATAACTGTCATCCATGTTGTAGAACACATAGACTGAATAAACTGGCTGAAAAAGTTTGGCATCTATGTAGTGAAACACAAAAAAGCAAATTCACTGCAGATTTCAAACGCTGGCATTGCAGCCGTCGATGTAGTAGAAGAAATAAGCGGACGTGCCGAGTTTGTCCAAATCGACAAGCGGAGCTCATGCAAAACAAGTGGTGTTAAAAGCCAGCTATTAAATTTTGGACCATGTAAGAAGCAGAGCTAGAGATAGTGTATATGTAGAGCAGCTTATGTGTAAAATTTTACATTTAAAATGCAAGTGGATGCATCATAAAAAGCTAGCAAAAAACTTGGAGGATGCTTAAGCTTCGTCTTTATGAGTGGAACGAGATAGCATTCAAGGATCCCCGACTGCTCCTCACGCTTCCTGGCAACTACAGTCTACGTAGTCATAATGTTCACCGGCAAATGCTGGTGGCGAACGAATGCTTATGCATGAAGCCAAGCTTTCTGGTAGCAGAAATGTGGGCTCTTGCGTGGGCTGATCCCGGAGGTAGTGCACAGCCGTGCCAAAAAAAATTCAGGTTTCAATTATTGTTTCGCACTTTTAATATTTCGGTCTCAGAAGATCTAACACAAAAGGCATGCACTGTCGGTGTTTTGTTTCACGATATTTATGTGTGGGCTGTCATTCTCGAAATTCTGAGGAATAAATTTGTCAAGAATGTAAGACAAGGTATGAGCAGCTTTAGTGATAGAATGGTGTTCCATCTTTATTTCAGCACAGGGCTTGAAAAAATATTGTTACGTCCAAGCGCGTAAAAGGGACGCGTGGATCAAGAAGAGAAAGAAAGAAGAGAACGAAGACTGTGCAGCGGCCATTCCCGTTGTTCGTAGCCTGCCGTTCCTGCTCTCGCACGCCTAAATAAACCCCTTTTCCCCATGCTTGTAACAATATAACTAAAAAGAAATAAACTGAGTTTGTTAATACAAAGTACCACACACACACAAACAAAAAAAAATCACTGTAGAAATTCAACACTGAGGGTAGCTGAGGAAGTACATTCTTTGCATTGAAGTAGAGTGGTACTATCACTTTGATAGAACGCCTGCACAACTTATGAACAGCGAAACTGAACTTGTGTTTGCAGGACTTTGTACGGATAGGATGATAGAATAACCCGCATATACAGTATGTCATATAGCAAGGCATGGCATATGCACACACCTAAATACATACAGTTTTCCCTCGTGGACAACTCTGCCGACACTGGATTTTCTGTGACATGGGGCCCTTAACACTATCGCAATAATATGGTTCTCTTTGATAGTGAAATTCAAGAAATCTCCGTCATTACAGCTCGCCAGAAATTGCAGAAAACCCAGAATACCGAGAACAAACGGGGCGCCTGGGGATGGCTTCCAAAATTGGGCAGGGTGCACAGCACATTGAAAATCTTACAGGTGATGTTCCAGAATCTGTGTCATACCAGATAACCATTAGGTGCCTGCATTGTCTACTTAAGTGTCATATAAAAGCTGTTCAATGAAAAACATTGACAATGACCAGCCTTGCAGCTTTGCCAAGACTGCTTCAATTGTACATATACTTGTGGAGGCCACTGAATGTATGAGTGTTTGTATTCTTAGGCTATGTACGCTTTCACTCTCTCTTTATTTTTCCCTTCACTCTTAGAGATAATGTATAAATTGAGCTCCGGGTGCTTGTACTAACGCTCTTGATGAAGGCTGGACTGCAGCCAAAATGTTGAAATTAAACGTTTGTTTTTGCATTTTTATGTGCACCTGCACTTCAATTGACTATATATATGTAACCAATTAAGCCAAAGTGTCATTCCAGTCGGCCTTTGATGGACATATGCCAGATCAATGCTTGACAAAGGTCTTGAGCAAGACACCTACAAATATGGGCTAGATACATAATTCTGGGCCACTGCTTGAGGATACAGCGAGTGAATTGTGTGAAACCATTAAGAACATTTCTAGACACATTGGACTTGCAAATTTGCAACATGCAAAACTCCAGAATTTACAGGAAACAAAATATTAAGCACTGAGAGCTGGTGACATGCTCATAATGCAAGCAGCAGTGTCTTTTGAAAATATACTGTGGCAGATACAATGAAACACTCAAACAAAGCGTAGTAATTCTTCTATCTACAAAATTTATTGGTATGCCAACAATATTTCACTGAGAATAAAAGCCTAGCATCATCAGTACCTCATTTATCCGCTATTTCTTTCACTTCGGGTGCAGCAAGGAAAGCCTTGTACGGTGGACTCAACCCGAAGACGTCGCTTTCCTTGTCAACATCTTTCACAAAATCAGTAAAAATGCATTTCTGGCCTGTTATAGGATCAATAATGTTGCCATTCTTGTAGACAATTTTTTCCACTTTGTGGGAAATCCTCAGGCTGAGACGTTCTGGCAGTTCCTGTACACAAGCAACAAAAAGAGAAATGCACACATATAAGGAAAATACATGGCGCAGATTTATGCCACAGTTGTTTAACCCACACTCTAAAAATGACCCTAATATACTGATTGTTTTTATTGGTTCAAACAAGCATGTATGCAAAGAGCCAGAAAATACTATTGAATATCTTTATTTTAGCACAGGGCTTGAAAAAATATAATTAAAAAGAAATAAACCGAGTTTGTTAATCCAAAGTACAAAAAAAAAATCACCGCAGAGCTTCAAAAGTCTGAGGGTAGCTGAGAAGGTATATTCTTTGCACTGAATTAGAGCGGTACAATCACTTTGATAGAACGCTTGCATAACTTATGAACAGCGAAGCCGAACTTGTGTTTGCAGGATTTTGTACAGATGCGCCCAGGTTGTCCTCGGTAGAAGCAGTATACCCAGGGAAAGAGTTAAACTAAATTCAGGGGTCTTGCGTGCCAATCCACAATGTGATTATGTGGCACGCGGTAGTGGGGGACTTTGGATTAATTTTGACAACGTATGGTTCTTTAGCATGCAGCCACTGCAAGGTACAGAGGCGTTTTTGCATTTCGCCCCCATTGAAATGCGGCCACCACAGCCGGAATTTGATCCCGCACCCTCGGGCTTAGCAGGGCAACGCCAAATCCAGAACGCCACCACCGCAAGGAGATAAAAGGTTGAAATGTGGAAATGCTGGTATGTGCCAAATTAAACCTGACAGCAATGATTTAGACAGGCACGTAGAAAAAAAGTAAATCGTGTTGTCAGTGCAGACATATCAGGATTTTTTTTTTTTAAAGAAACACTTTATTCCAGCACAGAGTTATATAATATGTATGGTTGACAGTATCACCTGGGCCCTTAGCCTATATGGCTAGTTTTGGGTCCACAATATAAAATCATCATGAATCCAAAGTAAAGATAGGTAATCTTATATGTGTCAAGTGATGTTTTAATGATGGTACCACATTTGGACGTTTGTTTTTTGATGAAGCTGGGTATTTTATTCCAGATTTTTGCACTGATATATGATAGGGAATGTTGACCGTATACATTACGAGTTTACAGCAAGTTAAATTAATATATTATGTTCAGCCTGTCTAGTATCCCTTGTTAGGTGTGAGAAACATTGATGAATTTAGATAAGTGGCATTACATCTAACTGTGAAAAAAGGTGTGCAACAAGGCACGTCTTTAGTGACTGATGCTGTTATTCTCACCGCACGTTTCTGAAGTGTGAAGGAATCAAGGTACGATGTGTAGGTGAAACCCCATGATTCTGTACAATATGAATGGAAGTGTCTGCACGCCTTTAGTAAGTATAAAACAAGATAACCAACGCTTTTTAATTACTTGTTCAACATGTGGTGCCCAGTGTAATGACAAGCCTAGAGTTATTCCTAGATTTGCAGTTTCTTTCACGTAATAGAAATTATTTACAAATCAACAGCAAAAAACAGTACTTCTTGCTAACTTTGTATTTAACATAAGAAATTGCTTTGTTAAAGGAGTACTGACATGACATTTTTAACTAGCCTTTTAGCATTAAATAAAAGTCCAAGCGAATGCCTGCCATCAACTTTGGACATGCCCTAGGATAAACACACTTTGCGAAAGTGTACTTCGGTGCACGAAGTTGGGAAGTGACCAACCTGAAGACTATGAATGATGGATGGTTCATGGACAATCGATTTTATAAGTCACTCTTGCAGTATCTGCGCTAGATGGACCTCCATGCTTATATTTAATTTCATTCCAACATTATGTCGTGTGGCAACGCAGGTGAATACGAAGATGTCTTTTGTGCTGAGGCAATGCATACGAATGCAGCATTCATTGCTGCGTGTCCAGTCCTGCTGCTTCACGGGCACACTCCAGTAAGTGTGAGGCTGAAGGCAATGTTTCAAGGTGTTGTTGAACATTGCACAAAGCCTCTCTTGGAACTCGATAAGATGATGCACTACTCACACCTTTGTGTTAAACTAATAAGTCAATGCTGTGCAGCCATTCACTGGGGCAAAAGATACCATATGGGAGGAGGGAACAAGAACAGCCAATTAAATGAGTGCCTAATAGTGAATATTCTGAAAAACATTGTCAATTAATACTGGGCACTATGATTGGGTTTTCTTGGTAGCTTCACCTTACGCAACTTTCTTTCAGAATGTGCCAACTGTTGCCACATTTTTTTCACAAATGATTGATACACAGCTGAGCTTGCGATGGCCCAATTTAAAGCAAATTCTTGCTTGGTACAAACAGCCCTTCTCAGTTTCTCATCATTCTATAGATCTTCCAAGAAGTTCATGGAGTGCTTTCCACTTATAGCAGCCTGTTATAACAAATAGAAGCTGCAGTTCAGTAGGTTTGCTGTCAGCCAATGTATAAATGGAGATATGTATCTTGCAATCATATTTGCATAAAAGTTGGTGAAAGAGGCTGTTCTATGCACATGTGCTACCTGTGATCGCTAGGATTTTCTCAAATTTCAAAATGACCTTCACTGGGTGGTGAATGATTCAAGGCTGACTGTCTCCATAGGGACCGTGCAGCCCTTAGCACACAGTTCACTTTGTCTTATTCCTTGCCAACTCATGAGCAAGTCTCCTGTTTTCGTTTTCTTTTTGTCTGTTTTTAAACAGGTGTAGGTTTATTGTGAATACTGACAGTGGTTGCCCCTACTTTTTACTATTCACACTAAATTTACAATGTCAGACGCAGCTTCTCTGTAAAAAGAAATCCAAAAATAAAAGTTATTAAGGAGCAAGGGTACGTGTTGTTGCTTCCTCAAGAGGTAAGCTCCGCAACTGAAAAATTCATCCTGTTCTGGCGATCGAAACCGGCACCCCCGTCATTCCATTGCAGTCGCTTTACTAAGAAAGCTAACGAAAAAGAAGGAAAGGCTTTCTGGAATATACGAACAACTAACAATGTAGGTTAAAAACCTGACCGAAGCACCGATATCATCGGTCAAAAGAGCGAGCATCGTCAAAGTTATCGCACACACTGTAGAAATGATGACAGGTCGAAATTGCGCATATATGTACGAACTTGCGCATGGTACCCCGTCCTATATTGCTAAAGACGCTAAAGACAGCCGAACGCGAAAGGCCTCAACAACATGTATGGAAATCTAAGAGCATCAGGTTTCTCACTTTGACGAGGACCCAGTCACCAGGTTCACACTCCTCATTGGCATCCAGCGCCTCGTATTCTGTCCTCTTTTTATAATGCTGAAATATGTGAATAATACAGGCATTAGTGTCAGACAAAATCCAAAAATGGCATTTGAAGGACGCGTGCTTACCGCCATCAGAAAATTGTCTAGCTCGAACCGGGTAACAACAACTCGAACAGTCTTCTTCACTGCCGATGAAACACACTTTCCAAGAAAGAGCGCAGGCGATGCAGCTGCTGCCATAATTCCAACCAACTAAACGTTTACATAAGAACAGCACACACAGATTACAGATACCCACGGCCTCAACTACGAGAACCTAGGCTACGCACACTTGCGTACACACGCCCGGCATGCTCGCATGATGGAATGGATGGATGGATGGATGGATGGCGGCTATACCCTTTGTAACGGGCGGCGGCTGGCGCCACCTAGCCTTTTGTCCCCCCCCTCCTATTTTATTATTATTCTTTTTTTTGCCCAACCTAGTTTTTACTCCCCTCCCCCCCCCCCAAGATAACTATCTAAAACAGTAGAGGAAACATTTTGTCCCCGATTTATGTTATTATCTATCCCTTGACTTCCTCCACCAATCCTCTAGCCTCCCCTTCGTTACTGCCACTCTTTTCTCATCTATTTGCCCTCGTTCCCCGGGAAAACCTAATGCCCCTTCCATATCTGCCTCTGTTCCCTCTGCCTGGGTCGGGCGAAGGGCTGTGCATCTATCGACGTTGATAGGGCTGTCAGGGCTGTCGCATGGGCTGTCGTCATTGGAACGCATAGAGTTTCTAAATAAATGTTGGAACGGGTCGCCGCAGTGTTAAGATACCGTAGCGGCGTAGTCGAGATAAAAAAAATTAGAATTGAATATAATGAAAAATAAAAACACAACAAGTAATCACTCTCGTCTCGTACACGCAGGCCTTGGACGTGATGGCCTGTCCCACGGTGGTGGTCTGCCGATCCCTTGCACCGAGACACCTTCAATATCACTCCCTACGTAGGGCAATTTTTTTTTTTTAGCTAGAGTTCATGCAGGCTCATGTAGACGACTGTATTGCCAGGAGAGGCTATATAGGGTACGTTCGACCAATCAGAGCAGACAGCGCGTCATCTTCTGTATCAGCAGACGAAAAGCGCCTGACTCCGCACGTCGCCTGACTCCGCACGTCGCCTGACTTCGCACTCACTGGCTGTGTATATGCCCTTGTCTGAAATTGAACACCAGTGTACGAGTTTCCTTTCATCAACAAATCTAGACAAACAGCAGCAAAATACATCGCGAATGCGTAGTCCGCGAAGACAACTTCTCAATGCGTATACGCATAATACAGTGCGGAGTCTGAAACAGCTTGCACTATCTGTGAGTAAGATAAATTTGCCTTCTAAAAAGATTAGCTCACCTTCCTCTGTGACACAGGGGCACTCCAGCACTTCGCTACCGTCATTGCAGCGTATGTTCACTATCGTCGTTATATCAGCCGCCGGAGCACCAGATGGTGATGTCGTCGGCGTAGATGGTGTGCTTGACGTCTTCGACGCGTGCCAACCTCTCAGAAAGACCAATCATACAAATGTTAAACAGTGTGGGGAGACGACGGCGCCCTGAAGAGCACCACATCTTCGGAGCGGAAGTCTCCAATGCGAAACTTGGCCTTCCTGTCCGTTAGGAAAGAGCTGACGTAGCTGTGGAAGCTGGAACCGAGACCCAGATCCGAAATCGTCTTGACAATGAATGTGTGGAGCACGTTGTCGAAAGCCTTCTCGTGGTACAGACCGAGCAGAGCCTTGACGTCTCTGGAACGGCCATCCACGATCTGATGCTTGATATTTAGTTTCATGGCATCCTGCGTCGAGAGTCCGGCACGGAAGCCGATCATGCACGTGCAAATCTCGTTGTCTTCGATGTACCCGTTGAGCCTGTTGAGGACGTCGCGCTCCATGACCATGCCGACGCAGGAGGTTAGAGAAATCGGCCTGAGGTTCTCCATGTTCGGGGCATTGCCGGGCTTGGGAATGAGCACCGTGCAGGCCGTCTTCCATTCTGCAGGGACAACGCCGCTCTTCCAAGACTCGTTCATCTAGTGGGTCAGAATGACGATCGACATGTCGTCGATATTTCTCGACATTCTGTAGGTGACTCCGTCCCGACGCGGCGCAGACTTGCGGTTGAGCGAGAAGATGGCCTGTCTGACCTCGGCAACGGAGAAGTCTTCGTCCAGTTCCAGCCGAGGAGGTCCTCGGCAGACCGGGAGTTGGGTGGCCGGAACCCCGTCGCGACGGACGGGTAGGTACTTCTGTATGAGTTTTGAGACGAGTTCATCGACCGTGTGAGACCTGGTGGCTTCGTGAAGGGCCCGGGCCAACGTATGCCTCTGATTTGACTTGGAGCCGCTTTCGTCTAGAAGGTGCTTCAGCATACCCCAGGATTTGCCGTTGCGCATCTGTCCGTCGATGGGTTCGCAGAGCTCGTCCCACTGTTGCGGGCATAGCACCTTGCAGTGGTCATCGACGTTGAGCTCCGAGATCTTCTTTCGGAGTCTGCGATTGAGCCTTTGACCCTTCCATCGGCGGAGCAGGGAGTTTTTGGGCTCGAGCAGGTGTCTGCTGTACATCCGCCCGACGTCGATATGTGTTTCCACTTTCTTGGTGGCAGCAGAAGCGTCGTTCCTGATGCTTTCGCACCATTCTTTGTTTACCGCGTGCTTGGAAGCTAGTGCCGTTGAGAACTACAGACCGGTGTCTTCAACAAGTATCACTTGTAAGGTAATCGAACGCGTAATTTATACTTCAATCACGTCACATTTAGTTAAACACACTATTCTAAGCTCTAGTCAGCATGGTTTTCAAGAAGGTTTTTCATGTTCTGTATAGTTAGGAGAATTCTTTCATGATCTGGCTTCGGCAATAGACAAAAACAAAATAATAGACAGCATATTTCTAGATTTCAAAAAAAAACCCTTCGATGTGGTTGCAGAATTTATCCCAGTCTGGGTGATAGATTTTATAACTATGTTAGATCGTTCCTCTCGGATAGGAAGGCTACCCTCCGGGTGGCCGATCTCGAATCACAACTGCTGGAACTTGGCGAGAGGGGCACCCCACAGGGGTCAGTCATTTCCCCCTGTTTATTCAATATAACCATGGTCGACCTAAACAGAAAGCTTCTCGAGATTGAAGGCATCAAACACACTATGTATGCTGACGATATAACTATATGGTGCACAGGAGGCAATGACAGTCAGGTTGAGGGAGCCTTACAGGAGGCCATAGACACTATCGAAACCTATCTCGAATCCACCGCGGTCTCAGATGCTCCCCCTTGAAGTCGGAACTTTTGCTGTATAGTCCCAAGAAACGCGGTCCAAGGCCCAAGGGGTGGACATCGTTAGAAGACAGAGACATTAACCTATATAAAAGAAACGGTTGCCGTATACCCAGAGTCGATTCAATCAAGGTCTTAGGCATGATCGTTGAGTCAGGGGGTACAAATGGCAAGACTATACGCAAGCTAATTGCTAAAACTGAAAGTGTTGTTCGTTCAGTTCGGAGGGTATCAAATCGGCATCATGGACTCAAGGAGGATAACCTCATTCGACTAATGCATGCCTTCGTTATGTGCCACTTTAGATACGTGGCAGCCATGCATCGATGGAAACGGGCAAAGCGGGATAAATTGAATGCACAGCTTAGGAAGATTACCAAGCGGGTTCTCAGGTTACCCGTATACACTTGTACAGAGCGCTTAATGCAGCTTGGCATTCATAACACTCTTGAAGAGATTGCAGAGGCCCAGGAGCGCGCACAGCTAACTCGCCTCACAACAACGAAGGCAGGGAGATCCTTCTTGCAGGAACTCGGATATCACCCCGATAGAGTAGCGGAGGAGTTCTCTGACGTTCCTCCCTCGATTCGTGAGAACATTACGGTCGCGCCAATACTTAGAAACATGCACCCCGATCATAATCGCGGTAGAAGGAGGGCAAGGGCGGCCAACCTCCTTAGGCAAATACACAGGGATCAGCGACAGGTCAGCTTTGCGGATGCCGCTTCTTGTAAGGGACGTCGTGCGTTCACCATCGTCACTGCTGATGCTCGGCTAGGAATCACCAATGCTGCCTCGGTTCGGACGAGGGACTCCGAAATAGCAGAACAAATGGCTATTGCACTAGCCCTGCTGGATAGCTCATGGGATGTCATCTATAGTGATTCAAGATCTGCAGTCACAGCATTTGAAAAAGGCACCGCTTCCAAACAGGCCCTCAGACTTATTTGGGGCTAGGCAATCACGCACGACTTCATTAGTTGGTTTCCCGCACATTAGGGTTAGATAAAGGGTGCTCCTCCCAACCTCAACGAGTCGGCTCACGGGGCTGCGCGTGAACTTGCCCACCGCGCTACCCTCTACCAATCGGAAGCCGACTCCCCAGAGAACAGGAACACGCCCTTCACCTACAACGAGATTGCTAAACAATACTATCTCAGCCGGAGAACCTACTTTGTTCCTCATCCGCGCCTCAATAGAGCTCAAGCACTAACGCTCCGTCTGCTACAAACGAATTCCTATCCAAATCCGTCGCTCTTACATAAAATCTATCCGGATACTTACACCAATGCTACCTGCCACGATTGTGGAGAAACAGCCACGTTAGACCACATGCTCTAGTGGTGTGCCCGGTCACGCTCTATCATCTCTAACAGCTCGGCCATATGGGATGCGGTTCTCCGCAGCCCTATTCTGGCTGACCAACTCTGGGCTGTCCAGCACGCCCACGATGCGGCCGAGAGGCTCGGCCTTCCGGTTCCCACGTGGGAGCGGCCCGCTTCATGAAGACTCACGAACTGCAGGACTTCATTAAAGTTTTACCATACCATACCATACCATACCATACCATACCATACCATACCATACCATACCATGTGGTTGCACATGATCTTCTAATCTCAAAACTTAGGGCCTACAAATTGGACAAGTGTCATCATAGCTTCGATCGCCGATTATCTTCGCGCAAGACAGCAGTCTGTGGTGCTCAACGGTTTTTCTTCTGTATATGTTCCGGTAACCTCAGGTGTTCCTCAGGGATCAGTTTTGGGTCCCCTTTTATTTTTACTCTTTATTAATGATATTGAAATTGATGTTACGTCTTCATTTAGAATGTTTGCGGTTCACTGTGTCATTTATAGAGTCAGAGATAATGTAAGTGACATTTCATCATTACATACCGATTTAGACATTATAGGAACATGGTGTAATACGTGGGAAATGTCACTAAATGTTCAAAAATGTGTTCGCGTCACCTTTTCAAGGAAGCGCGCATTTCAGTCATGCACTTATACATTTGGTAATATGACATTAAAAAAGGTTCACGAACACAAATAATTAGAAATTTTAATGACGTCTGACTTAAGATGGAACAGGCACACTAGGCACATTAACTATAAGGCAATATGTTTATTGGGTTTTCTGCACCGTAATTTCAGTCAGTTACCGGATAAATTAAAAGAGCAATTGTATTTCACTTATGTGCGTAGTTTACTTCATTACGAATGTATCTGTTGGGATCCCTACACGGCTAATCTCACGGAACAGCTTGAAAGAGTGCTGAATAGGGCAGGTAGGTTTGTTCTTAATAACTATTGTAGAAAATTAAGTATGACAGAAAGTAAAATTAAGTTATCGTGGCAAGCATTAAAAGACCGACGAAAAAATCTCAGGTTGAAAAATTTTCACGCTGTTTATTATTCAAAAACAGTGAGTGAGAGAGAAAGATATATTAAGTCGCCTACTTATATGTCGATGAGACGCGACCATGCACTGTAAGTCCGCGAATTCCCTTTCATGGGTGACGTCTTTAAGACTCTTTAGGTATAAGAGAATGGAATGCTTTTTCGCCTGACTTTGTTAATATCGAAAACAATTATACGTTTATCGCGCTTTATCGCGCTTTATGTATGTGATCACTTGTTTATTCCTGTACAGTGCAACCCCCTACTGTATTGCCCGCATGGGCGATGCAGGTATGTAATAAATAAATAAATAAATAAATAAATAAATAAATAAATAAATAAATAAATAAATACGACTTATGGATGGATGGATGGATGGATGGATGGATGGACGGACGGACGGACGGACGGATACTGTCAAAGTGGCAAATGTTCGCCAACAAATGCTTCGCATTACAAAAAATAGCCGTAGTAACAGGTTTCAAGAACGCAGCTGCAAGTGCCCAAACAGTGCCTCTGGCCCATGGATAGCGCCATGGAGGTATGAAAAAGATAAGAGAGATCATACTGCAACGCGATTGAAGCCAAATATGGTGGCCGAACACGTGATCGCACGTCGAAGTGCGCTGTTGGTTTTAGTGTTCCCACTCTGCAGGCAGAGCCACGGCAGGGCAGCTCAACAAGCGCGCACTGAATAAAAACTACTGGCATCGCTACTGGGAAACAAGCGTCTCAGCAAACCTAGATTCTTGCTCCGTGATCTCGACGCAATAGGTCACGTATTGGGCCACCACTTGTGGCTTCACGGAGCGTTCGCTTTCCGCCTCTATCCGCCTGCGTCCAGAGGTGTCACTGCCCTCGGAACAAGCCAGAACACCTTCCCGGAACACCCCGGAAAGCGTGCTACAATCAGTTAAACACTGTTGCAACAGCGCACAACCAATAAAGACGACGAATATACTCTGTGTTCTGCAACGGCCGCTGCGGCGGTTCGGGCTCGTATAGCTAGCAACATGGTGGCGACCGGCTTCACATTTGGAGAGCCACTCCTGAAATTTACGTATATAACCTCCTTGATTACGCCGCCGAGGCACGTCGACGCTCAACGCAGGAACTGCCACCTAGGAGTTGCGCTCTAAAATCAGAGTATGTATACGATCTCCATCGAAGACGCAAACAAGCAAGCGGACAGAGGGGTATAAACATAGTAAAACTCCGAATGATAGGCGTACCTTTGCCTTGTAAGAAGAGCGTTAGGACTATCCTGCCTAACAATGGAAAAGCGGCGGCATAGGCGCAGGAGTTGACTGCAGAACTTAAACAAATACTATCTATGATGCGAAGAATAACCAGACAGAAATTAGTATTGAAAGGGTGCGAGTTAGGGGGCAAAACTATTGAAAGCCATTTTTTCCAGATGGGTGGGGGGCAGTGGCGTAGCCAGAAATTTTGTTCGGGGGGGGGGGGGGGGCTACGCCACTGGCCCCATGTATATACATACACACACACACATATATATATATATATATATATATATATATATATATATATATATATATGGGGCCAGTGGCGTAGCCAGAAATTGTGTACGAGGAAGCTTTAGCTCGGGTGCTACTATTTAAATACATGTAGAAGGGGAATTCGTTTTTCCCTGCAACCACTTCACTAAATGTGAGGAGTTTTGTTGCATTTAAAAGAAAAAGTTTAATTCTAGTGACTACTGGTTTCGAATTTTTCATTTAGGTGGTCAATTATTTATTACAAATTGGCCAAATCAAACATTTTCAGAAAACGAAACTATCAAGCTTAAAACTCCGTGACTCAACAATGAAAAATGATATCACAATTCTGTGAATTGCATCTAATAGTACATCTACAGCGGACAAAATGGATATGTCACACATGAATCTCAAAAAAATTTAGTATTGTGGAAATACGGCTTGTGCAGAACCCTTGTACACAACGTAACCAATTCACGTAAGATACAAATTGACATAGCAAACTTGTCCGCTTTGACTGTTATAATAGATGCCGTTTACAGAACCACAATGTCTGTTCTTCATGCATAGCTATTAGTTTGTAAACGTCGTGCTTCTATTTTTTCAAACTTTCGAATTTTTCAAAATATTTTAAACAAAATGCAGGCCATAAATCGAAGTTGTGTTTCCAACAGAACTAGGATTGAACTTTCTCTCTCAAATGCAACGAATTTCAACAAAAGCGATTAGCAGGATTGTCTAAGAAAAGCGTTTCTGCGTTTTACAAGTATTCGAATAGGCCGCATCGGATTGGGCCCGAGCTAAAGCTTCCTCTTAAACAATTTGTCAAGGGGTCAAATCCATGAATAATAACTGCATTGTCATTGCCAAAGATGCTGCAAACGAATTCTTGAACGCTACGCACAGTCAAAACAATAAAATATGTATTTTTTCACAAAAAAATATACTCGTATGTGCCAAAAATTTTGCCCAAAATAACTGATATCAATGCTTCCATATTTTTGTCTATTTAAGTAAAGAAAATATCACACAAACTTTAGAACTATATCAGTTCAAAACCAGGAAAGCAGTGCATGCCACTGATATGAAAAATTAAAAGGCAATGAACTGAACCAGTTGAGGACAAATATGTTAACGAAACTTTGTCATTTAAGAACCGTGCTTACATTCTTGTATATATGCAATGGCCAGTGAAAAATCTCAATGACGCTGTAATTTGTATTAATGTATTACGCAGGACTAGCTGTCGCCGGTCGTGTATCGTGAGTAATTGCACCGAAGTCACAGTCGCAACAGAGGGCACGTATAAAAAGCAGGAATTCTGCAAGATATACGAGGGCAAGTCAAATGAATGTGAGCCAACAACGGGGTACTTTATTTAAAAGTAGTCTTCATGAGAATTTAGACATTTGTCCCATTGACTAACGAGTCGCGTGATTCCCGTCTTATAAAACTCCTCGGGTTGCTGCTTCAAAAAGTCTGTATCTGGTTCCCTTGAGCTCTTTTTTCGGTTGCCCCAAAATGTAGAAGTCGCAAGTTGACAGGTCGGAGCTGTATGGCGGATGCTGCAGCATTTCCCACTTGAACTTTGCCAGTTTTGTATTAACCACATAAGCGACGTGGGGACAGGCACTGTCGTGGAACAAGATGACCCCATTCGTCAATTTTCCACGTTGTTCGTTCTTGATTGCGACACACTGCCGTTCTGGCGTTTCACAATATCGGAAACAATTGATAGCCTCTCAAGATTTAGCAAATTCTATCAGTAATGGACCCTGACGACCGAAAAAAAAGTCAACAACACCTTTCCAGCGGAAATGATGGCCTTTGCGTTCTTTGGGCGTGGTAAATTCGAATGTTTCCACTGTAAGCTTTGCCGTCGTGTTTCAGGCTCGTAGTAGTGGCACCAAGGTTTGTCCCCGATCACAAATGCAAACAAGAAGTCGTCATCCTCATTGTGATACCCGATCAGATGAGTCAAGGCAGCGCGAAACTTCTCCGTCTTCTCGCGATGGATCAAAATCATAGGGATCCATTGCGCACTAAAGAGCCGATAACCGAGAACCTCATGAATTATGGCGTGAACCGAACCGTGACTGATGTTCACACGGTCTGCCAGTTCATCGATGCTTATCCTCCGTTCTTGTTTCATCAGCTCATGAACCTTTAAAATTGTTTTGGGGGGTGATTGCACGATGGTTTTGGCCCGGTCTTAAAATGTCTTTACAACGTCCTTTAAACCGTTTGCTCCAACGCTTCACAGTGGTCAATGAAATGCCGTGTTCAACGTAAACGGCAGCCATACGGCGATTAATTTCTGTTTTGGAAACACCTTTAGCTGTCAAAAACTTCGCGACACCGAGCTGTTCAACTTTTGAAGTGTCCATTATGTGACGCAACCATATTCAACCCAGTGTATGAGAGCATTAAAGAACAGTTATCTTCACACCTGCGTGTCACTTTTGTAAATGAGACATGCCGTTCTCCTACGCGCATGCCTCGCAGATAATGAACCGAACCATTATTGCGCGGTTAGGCTAGGCGCACTTTCATTTGACTCACTCTCGTACATTAGAAATGCAGATACAATGGGATATACAAATGCGAAAATACGGCTTGATAAAGGACAAAAAAGTGTCACTGGAAACAAAGTTCACTGCCTGTATACACAAAACCTCGCAACAAGATATTTAAGTATACGTATAAGTATCCAATGAGTCTATGTATGTGAGAAAAAGTAACTGTATGTAATGCGTCAAACAAGGCAAATAAACATGTTGCACAATCACGGAAGGTGGCGCGCTTGCTCCCCGCTTTTCTCCTTTGCGCACACAAGACTGAGCCACCATCGTCGGCTCACCCATTCCACCTCCCCTCCTACGCTTTCACTCGCACATACTGCATGCAGCGCGTTGTCACGATGTTATCACCCTTGGACTTTATACGAAACATGAGGGCGACGGCGACGGCAGGAATGCGCCTGGAGTGTCCATATAATTGCTGTCGAAATAATATAATAAACGTATCCGGCAACTGAAGCGTCCCGTCGCCCATTACTTTCCGTAAAAGAAGTATCAAATTCGAACTTTCACCATGAGACAATTCGCTGCGCCGCAACAATGTATTTTTTTTCTGTGGGGTGGAGGCGCCGAAATGAAAAAAAGAACGCATAGGAAACTATGTTGGCCAGAATCGAATGCCTACATCGGGCACCTAATGGGGCTACGGAATTAATACCGAAGTAAACATGAGTCGATTGGCCCACTGAGAACGATACGCATACTGCTCAGTATCCTACACTGGCGAAACAAGACTTTCCGGAAAAGTTCCGCTCAAGGAACGCGGTGCAATCCTTCGAGTCCCCACAGTGACGGCGGCGAGCGACCATTGTTTTTTTTTCTCGTCTGCTAGCCAGAAAGCTTCCAAAACTCTGTCAGGTGAAAATCCACTCGGCCAGAGCAAACCGAACGCCCACCGAAGTGCACCGCGCGGTGGTCGGGGCCATACCAGAAAAACATATGCACTCTGGCTCGCTCTGGCAGCCTGCGGGTAGGGTAGCGAGAACAAAAAAAAATTGAAGGGGCTCAATGTGTCCTCGGCGAATAAAAGTCAAAGTAGAAAAAATAAATAAGAACATAGTTACTTTGACTGGCTTTAGTGTCTTCACATGGATGTTCTGGCGTAGGTTAAAAAAAATGTTCATATTTCTTTATGTGACATGACGGCACAAATGAACCACCCCAACGCATCGTCTCATTGGACCACGCTGCGTGCTTTGTCGACTCGTCTACTAGTGTGTTGATTTGGCTTGTCTCGTTGTATGTTCCGATGTAAGACTTTAGAAAAGTCAGTGGACCTTTGGCGTCAAATGTTTAAGACAACATTAAACCCACAAAGTTCCGCAATTGAAAATTTAAAGCACAACTTTGGAAATGTCAATGCACGTTTCACATCAAGAGCTTATTAGATTTATACCCATAAAGTTTCGCAATTGATATCCATGCGCTCCATAGATTTCGTGGCCTCAGTGAGATGCCGCGGCGAGCCCGCTCACAATCAAAGCGCCCTTGAAACTGTGCTCGGATGGGACTGCTTGGCGTTATATGACTGCCGGTGTATGGGCGTTGCCACGATATCGAGCCCGAGTTCGCAATCTTTACGGTTAAATGTCTTTTCGGGCGTCAAAAAGACATTCTAGACAAAATCCAGAGTGATTTCCGGCGCCGGGGGTCGCTTTGGTCGGCGGTGCATGGACAGCACGAAAAAATTTCGGGGGGGGGGCTGAAGCCCCATAAGCCCCCCCCCTTGGCTACGCCCCTGGTGGGGGGGAGGGGAAGAGATAAAGGCAGAGGGTCGGTCTGAGGCACATTTCTCTGTATAACCAGCTACTGAGCGCTGGGGGAAGGGGAAGATCGAAATAATTTCCGGAATTATGTCCATTGTGTCCGGAATTATGTGCTTTCTACTGTACTCACTACAACGAAACGCAATAGTGTAGATGTTATAGTTAGAAAGCGTGCTAGACATTCGCAGCCAGCCATGATATAATTTCTTAGAAGACAATAGGTATAACTATAGGACAAATACAAAGACTTCGTACATATAAAGGCAGGCAAACATTAACCAGATGGGATTCGAAACAGCTTATAACCTACCTCTGATACCGCCGATATCCACACCCTGAGATGATTTACTGGCTAAGCCCCATTGCGAAGGACATGTTCATAGAAAAGAATCGAAAACAACACGAAGACGATAAATACGCTGCTAAAGGTAGGCGATTAAGACATTCTAAATCATACCTTGTGTCGAAAGAAGCAAAGCAGCAATGGCGGGATGGGACTCAACGCTTGTGAAAAGTCAATTGAGTGTACAATCGCCCGAAGACATCGATGAAAAGATAACATAAATGTGATGCCATAATCACTCGAACAGAGAGCCCCGGGCGCATGCACGCAGTGACAACAGGAAATTTTAGAAACAGTGTCCGCAAGCCACTTTGCGTACCCACAGCCTCAAGCCGCGCTTGCATTATTTTGTGCTCCTTTTGTGTTCTTTTGTACACTATTTGCGTTCTACGCCAGGTCGATGGCGTCTCCCGACTTTGGATCCCTTATTTCGAAAATTCGATCCCTATTCAAAATAACGAAGTTATGCAGTGGTGCAGTCCGCACTTAACCGAGGAAGTGGGGTGGGGCAGGCGGGTATTGTCGCACGTCGCATTATGCCAGGTATTCCTGGCATACAGAAATTTCATGCGGGGGGCATTTGCCCGGTGTGCCCTCCCGCTGGCTAACCCCTTGGCTACATGAATGTACACCCACTTCTAATCTAAGCGTGCACGTATCCAGCAGGTTCCAGGTCATCAATGATTCCGAAACAGTGCGAGCTTTCCAGCTCTCTCGCGGAGCAAATCTGGGGCCTCTTATTCGTTGACTTGCTGGCAGTTAAAACTCTATTTTAAGGAAGAAGATGCAACGTAAAGCCAGGCTATATAGTTTTAAAAAACCAACAGTGCGGAGCCTACCCCCTCGAATACACATACGTTTTGTAAGTGCCTGTTGCCTCCATTTTGAAAAACCTGTCAGCGTTACCATCCAACAACTGCCTCGGTAGCTGGGAACAGTGTGTCCCTCCACTACGAACTTTCGAAAAAGCTCGGTCCTTGAATTATGATAATTTACATTAAAGGGACACTAAAGGAAAGTATTAAGTCGAGCTATATCCACAGAGTATTCGTCTAGAAGTCTATCATCGTTTTCTGTATGCCAATATATCAATTTTTCGCCTAGGAAATTGCGTCGAAGGTCCCGCTTCTGCTTTTCAATTTGAACCGCCCGCGCCAAAGCGGAGGATTTGGCGTCATCTCCACTTGACCGCGCTCTATGCCGTTATGTCTTTTGTAGACTATTTGTTTAGCTCTATATACGAAGCGTACTGCTTGGTGGATGTAGGTGCGCGGCTTGCGTGAGTCACTTTGTGGCTCTGCTTGGGTTCAGATTACCAGTTACGGTCACTTGAGCCTCCGCTGTCGGAGCCGGCAGGGTGGTCAAATGCCACACATTGCTGCCACGGCCGTTGTAAACAGGTGAGTGTGATGCCGTTCGCAGTGGCGGGCCGCGATCGCTCTCTGTGAATCAGAGGTGCTGACGCCACATATAATAGGTACCATAGTCGACAACAGATGGCGCCACCGCTATTTCCTATTTTTATAATTTTCTCGCTTACAAAAGCTCTCTTTTTATTACGAATGAAGAATTCGTCGTTACAGAAGCGTAAGCTATCAATCTCATCATCATCATCACCATCAGCCTGGTTACTCCCACTGCATTGCAAAGGCCTCTGCCATACTTCTCCAACTACCCCGGTCATGTGCTAATTGTGGCCATGTTGTGCCTGAAAACTTCTTAATCTCATCCGCCCACCTAACTTTCTGCCGCCCCCTGCCACGCTTCCCTTCCCTTGGAATCCAGTCCGTAACCCTTAATGACCATCGGTTATCTTCCCTCCTCATTACATGTCCTGCCCATGCCCCATTTCTTTTTCTCAATTTCAACTAAGATGCCATTACCTCGCGTTTGTTCCCTCACCCAATCTGCTCTTTTCTTATCCCTTTACGTTACACCCATCATTTTCTTTCCATAGCTCGTTGCGTCGTCCTCAATTTAAGTAGAGCCCTTTTCGTAAGCCTCCAGGTTTCTGCCCCGTACGTGAGTGCTGGTAAGACACAGCTGTTATATGCTTTTCTCTTGAGGGTGTTACGTTTCGCCTACGACGCGCGGTAAAGCCAGCGCGGATGCAACGTACGCCGGAGCTTCGTTCCAAGCGGCGGACATTTTGGCCCGTTCGGTGCGGCCGCGAGCGCGCCCCGC
The DNA here is from genome assembly GCF_038994185.2 of Dermacentor albipictus. Taxonomy (NCBI): domain Eukaryota; kingdom Metazoa; phylum Arthropoda; class Arachnida; order Ixodida; family Ixodidae; genus Dermacentor; species Dermacentor albipictus. Next base: position 210,705,409 of record NC_091821.1, on the reverse strand, counting down.
CGAGCGCGTCCCGGCATGTTCAGTGCCACGTGTCTTTGTGTGTGCGTGTGTGTGTGTGTGCCCACGCTTGTCAAAGCGCGGCAGCCGGGGAGAGGAGCTCCCCCAGTGTGAAGCGAGGAGGTCTGTCCGGCGCCGGCCCGGCTGATGCGTCACCTCCTTGTCCCAACGTGTCTATCAGTCCGTCCGTCGCCGCTGTCACGTGGTGTCGTCTCATGACCTTCCCTCTTGCTCTCAACTCCGAGAGTATAAGAGCAGCTGCCCCCGGACGCCAGGAGAGAGGCTCCGATTTCTGCTGTTGAGTAACGTGCTCTCCCGTCTCTCTACTTCGGTCGACCTGACCGCCCGCTCTTTGCGATGCTAGAATAAACAAGTTGTTCTGTTAGCAGTCGCCTCATGCTTTGCTGGGACCTTCGGATGCTTCCAGTGTGCCCCAGGCCGCCAGGCCAACGCTACCCTTGGGGCTTGCGACCCAGTTGCAATAACGGGCGTCAGCACTGAGGTTCCAACAGCTGGTGGCCGCGCTGAGATTCCAACAGCCGGTGCCATCGGTGTGGTTCAAACAAGGGATAATGGCAACCTGCTGTTCATGATCTGAGAATGCCTGCCAAACGCACCCCAGCCGATTCTTGTTCTTCTGATTATTTCAGTCTCATGATCCGGATCCGCGGTCACTACTTGCCCTAACTAGATGTATTCCCTTACCACTTCCAGTGCCTCACTACCTATCGTAAACTGCTGTTCTCTTCCGAGACTGTTAAACATTACTTTAGTTTGCGCGCATCTAGCTCGACTTAATATTTGCCTATCATCATCATCATCATCATCATCATCATCATCATCAACAACAACAACAACAACCTATTTTAAGTCCACTGCAGGACAAAGGCCTCTCCTTCCGCTCTCCAATTCCCCTGTGCTGCGCCAACCGATTCCAACTTGCGCCGGTGAATTTAATTTCATCACCCCACCTAGTATTTTGCCGTCCTCGACTGCGTTTCAACCTGCTCAGCTCCATTTCTTTTTATTAACGTCGATTAGAATATCGGCTATGCCCGTTTGCTCTCTGATCCACACCGCTATCTTCCTGTCTCTTAATATTACACCTATATATCATTCGTCGTTCCATCGCTATTTGAGTGTTCCTTGACTTCTTCTCGAGCTTCTTTGTCAGTCTCCAAGTTTCTGCAACATATGTTAACACTGGTAGAATGCACTGATTGTACACCTTTCTTTTTAGTGATAATGGTAAGCTTCCAGTAAGGATCTGAGTATGTCTGCCTTTAGTGCACCTTTAAAAATGTGCTGGGCCAGGAGGCCTACGCCCACCGACGAAGCCCAGACCGGGGCCTTAGCTCCGTTGGAATAAATGTTATCTCCTCCTCCTCCTCTAGGTATTCCTGCTCCTCTAGGTCTTCCTCATCCTCTAGGTCTTCAGGCACTGCGCACCCAATATCATTCGGTCCGCGCCTCTTTAGCGTCAATCTAGGTATTCTCGTGTACAGCTGCTGACATGCGCAATACCGCACTTCAGTATGTCAGCTCTGATACCGCAACCATATCGTACATCCATCTCAGTGCTTTCTTCTTGTTGAAGCCCTACGAGGTTTACCTGCACATGATCCCACGGCCACGGTAGCGTGCCGCCCTTTGACTCAGGTAACTGGTGCCTTGGTTCAAATGCGCACCGAGGTACTTCAATGTTTATGCGCACCACAGAGTACTTCACTGTAAGGTGATCTTTTGCATTGGCCACATTTCACTTGATTAAAGTGGATGTGGAATGCAGTCATCGTTTCAACACGCATGTCACACAATATTTGAGGTTCATCAGGGATTCATCAGGCAAAAGAAATGGGCATGGGCAGGACATGTAATGAGGAGGGAAGATAACCGTTGGTCAATAAGGGTTACGGGCTGGATTCCAAGGGAAGGGAAGCGTAGCAGGGGGGGGGGGGGGGGCAGAAAGTTAGGTGGGCGGATGAGATTAAGAAGTTTGCAGGGACGACATGGCCACAAATAGTACATGACCGGGGTTGTTGGAGAAGTATGGGAGAGGCCTTTGCCCTGCAGTGGGCGTAACCAGGCTGATGATGATCATGATGAGGGGTATTTCCAAATTGCTCACTATCACCTGCGTGCATTAGGGCAATAATCACCGCTCCTGTCCTTGTTCTTGAGGTTGCTACGTGAAGCCATCGCTTGACGCTTCCAGCCTTTGTGACACACGAAGTCACAAAAAGAAGTCGCATGCCAAAGTAGATGACCTTCTTCGAAGAAACCGAATTTAAAAAAAACGAACTTCTGAGATTTTACGTGCCAAACCACGATATCATTATGAGGCACGCCGTAGTGGGGAACACCGGGTTAATTTTGACCATCTCGGGTTTAACGCGCACCCAATGCATGGTGCACGGGTGTTTTGCATTTCACTCCCATGGAAATGCGGCCGCCGCAGCTGGATTCGATCCCGCAACTTCCGGCTTAGCAACACAACACCAAAGCCACTACGCCACCACGGCGGGTAAACCAAAGAATTGGTCGATGGATTCGTAAGTTCTGATATAATTCAAAATCTGGCAGAATCCATCTCATAATGAATGCCGACATTTAATGTGATTAGCAGTGAAGCAATGTAGCGGCACGCCATATTGTCATCGCCGAAACGCGCCATGTATGAGGCGTGTACTGCAGCCGGGCTCCTCCTTCGCGTTTCCCTCTGGACACGCTGCACCATCTAGCGGCGCCGCAGCGAAGTCCTTTGCATGGCCTCTAAGATCATTATCCAAAAGACTAGCGCAAAATAGCAGGGACACAGACAGAGAAGACGACAGGGCGATAAGACTATTAGCGCTCGTCCTGTCGTCTTCTCTGTCTGTGTCCCTGCTATTTTGCGCTAGACTTTTGAATAATGATGACTCAACAACTAGCCCAGCTTTCTGCCTTGACCTCCAAGATCGCATGGCCTCTGAGATTGCACCTGTGGCGCGCCGGTGCGTATGAGCCCTATACTGCAGCCTGGCCCGACTCCTCACCCAAGCTTCCCTGTGGACACACTGTGTCATCTAGTGGCGTGCCCGTGAAGTCCGCGCGTGTCCTCCGATATGCGTGACGCGCTGGTGTATGTGCACATTGATAATTATGGTACTTTAGATTCGTTCCTACCGTGATGCAACTCGGTTTACAGCGATTCGGATCCGAACGTGCTATTAGCCCCGAGAACGAACACGAGCGGCGCTGCGAGCGCCGCTCGCGTGACGTCAGGCCACGGACTCGCGCCTGTCGTCTGCTACAGTTCGTGCGTTGTACGGACGCTTTCTGCGGTGTTTTCGTTTGTTCGCCCTCGTTCTCTCTGCTTGTATACTTATGGTGGTCGTCTCAAATATATTTTTATGACGTCTTCCTTTGCGAACATTTATTCAAAGAGCTAATTTCTTAGACAACAATGCAGCTCTCGAAGGCAACGCTACAGTGCCAGCCGAAGCGACGCAGACCAGCCCATTACGGGTTTTTCATACGCGGATAGACAATCGCAAAAGCATAGCCCATAGGAATCCAGTTATGATACCATACCTGCCGCGGTGCAACAAGTATGTCACAAAGCTGGCTATATATGACTTCTACAGCAGTTACGTTGATTTTATTCCGCTAAAACAGGTTTGCTCACGACGAGTAGTCCATGGTATAATATCGAATTTTTGCGTTTCCTCACAGAAACGCTCGGCAGTAGCACGGTGACTTAATACTGGAGCTTAGATTCTACACGCCTCACTTGCTTCTTTAACTGCTTGTCAACATTAGGCGGTTCTTCACGTGTTTATTTTTTTTAAGCGGCGGAAATTTGAAGTAAAGTTAATGAAGGCTTACAGCTATTTACAGAGTACAAATAGGAATGTACCAATATATATTCCCTTTTCCGTGCTACACGTTCAACTCACCTCTTTAGAGCGCGTTTGTTAATGATTAATAATGCATGTTATGTTCCTCTTTTTTTGTCTATGTTACCAAGTGTATATCACTTATTTATTTCAATGCCGCAGTGTGTTTTGCATTGTTATCATGGAAATATTTCACTGTGCTTTCATATATTGTATAACTGCAATGTTTTATGGCCACTATATAAATGTAATTTATATGGCGCTTGATGTGTTACCCCATGCAGCCATATTGTCGTCTGCTACAGTTCGTGCGTTGTACGGACGCTTTCTGCGGTGTTTTCGTTTGTTCGCCCTCGTTCTCTCTGCTTGTATACTTATGGTGGTCGTCTCAAATATATTTTTATGACGTCTTCCTTTGCGAACATTTATTCAAAGAGCTAATTTCTTAGACAACAATGCAGCTCTCGAAGGCAACGCTACAGTGCCAGCCGAAGCGACGCAGACCAGCCCATTACGGGTTTTTCATACGCGGATAGACAATCGCAAAAGCATAGCCCATAGGAATCCAGTTATGATACCATACCTGCCGCGGTGCAACAAGTATGTCACAAAGCTGGCTATATATGACTTCTACAGCAGTTACGTTGATTTTATTCCGCTAAAACAGGTTTGCTCACGACGAGTAGTCCATGGTATAATATCGAATTTTTGCGTTTCCTCACAGAAACGCTCGGCAGTAGCACGGTGACTTAATACTGGAGCTTAGATTCTACACGCCTCACTTGCTTCTTTAACTGCTTGTCAACATTAGGCGGTTCTTCACGTGTTTATTTTTTTTAAGCGGCGGAAATTTGAAGTAAAGTTAATGAAGGCTTACAGCTATTTACAGAGTACAAATAGGAATGTACCAATATATATTCCCTTTTCCGTGCTACACGTTCAACTCACCTCTTTAGAGCGCGTTTGTTAATGATTAATAATGCATGTTATGTTCCTCTTTTTTTGTCTATGTTACCAAGTGTATATCACTTATTTATTTCAATGCCGCAGTGTGTTTTGCATTGTTATCATGGAAATATTTCACTGTGCTTTCATATATTGTATAACTGCAATGTTTTATGGCCACTATATAAATGTAATTTATATGGCGCTTGATGTGTTACCCCATGCAGCCATATTGTACCTAAGAGGGTGGGATTACCTCAAGCCGCGTCTGTGCGGCTTTTTTCCCTCATCCACCTCCATTTACAACTCCTCTGTACATGTGTGTGTGTAAATGAAAATTAATAAATCAAATCAAATCAAACTCACTTGAGAAATTTACTGGTGCTTGTTGCTTGAGGAATATACATGACGAATCTGTTTGGCAAACTGACACACGCTGCTCGGCCCAATTTTTTTAGTGAAGTATGCCTGCTGGACCGCATAGCTGCAGCCAGAAAGCAGTCGAAGCGTCAATGATTAGTAGTATGGGACATATTGAAGATATCGAAATTTCCCCTGTGGAGGGTCAGAAATCAAGTGAAAGTATATGCAAGGCTTGTGGTGCTTTCTTTATGAATGTTTGCGATTGGATTGGAGCAAACTTAAATTAGCCTGCAAGGTTCTCTTTTAAGTACCGACGAAGCGAATAGTTATCCGTTTGTATAATTAAATAACGCTGGATCGAGACATGGTGAGACAAAAGGTGCTTGAATTTTCCTTTTGTAGGCAATCTAAGCTGCGTAGTAGTAGCTCGAGAATACTTTAGCCATTCCAGTTGGCGCTGTAAAAAAATGCTTTATGGTTTTAATTCGAAGTTGAAGTGAACTGATGGGTTTCGCGAACATAGCGTGCCTCGCCATACGGACAGTCGATTGCTACCGTTACGTGATCAGGGGTGTGCCATATTGTCGATAAAGGCTACTGAGGGCCACTATGATACATTTCATCACTTTCAATTGAGTGGCTGTTGATCTAAACAACGAAACTTTTCTCTCAGGTGATTGCTACTATGGTGTTTGTGAATTAACTATGTAAATACTCTACATGACACGCCGTCGTGTTAGCAGCCATGAGCAATTTGTTTTTTGGAGGCCTGTTTCAGAGGGGGATGAAAGTAGCAGCAAACATTTTCATAAGAAATGCGCGCCTAACTATCTTTTTACGCATTAATGAATGGCCATATTTGAATAGAACAACACACCAGAGTAATAGGAATCATGATGACAGCTTCGCTGGGCAGTGTCTTTCTAACATCGGATAACATGTTGACGCCAAGTACCAAATTTTTCTTCCACGTAAAATGCAATACCTCTCATAGCTAAATACTAAAGGAATGTTAAGTGTTTAGCGAAGCATCATACGCAACTTCGCGCGTTGAATTTGGAGATATTCTTTTTTTAGTCAAAATTTACCGATAGACACGGCGCATATATGCATTGCAAAAACTTGTAGACCCCTTTAACGCTACTTAGCTTGCGATATCCAAGTCGCAAAGTTTCTCGAATCACACGCTTTTGAAGAAGAAACTGTGGTTAAGGTATTACAGCTGAAAGAAGCCGACTTATTCATCAATACGTACGGCTCGAGCCACCTATACCCCAAGCATACACGAAGGGAACGAGCGCGCGCGGCAGCCGAGCGAGCCGGAGCGAGCGGCGTCCTGGCCGTGACGTCACTCGCGAGAGGGCGCCATTCCTCTTTCTCGGGGCTAATAGCTGCTCCCAAAGCACTCGGAGTAGCCAGGTGATCCAGTTTCTGTCGGAACTCGGTCGCGCTCCAAGGTTCAAGGTGGGAGCGACTCCGAGCGCACTGAGCTGGAGCGCGGCGCTCTGAATGAACCCGGCGAATGTATTCTCAGCGCTCGATTTTGACCAGCACTCTAAAGCGCTCGGAAGCGACCAGTCGTTAACGCCTACGTCACCGCGGGCATTCATGGGGCAGCGCGCTAAGGAGTCGGGCTGCTATGCATGAGTAACCGCTGTGACGCTCGTTGGATTGCACTCGGCCAGCACCGGCGAATGTTTGTAGATTCCCCCGCCCCTTTTTGTATTCATGAACGCCGTAAAGGAGGTTACACACACACACACACACACACACACACACACACACACACACACACACACTAACACTATATATATATATATATATATATATATATATATATATATATATATATATATATATATATATATATATATATATATATATATATATATAGCTACCGGCATACTGAAAAGTGCTTAAATTATCCAAAGAGTGCTAATCGCATTAAAAAGCTACCAGTAACGGGCTCCGAGTCGGTGCAGCGATTTTGGTAGTGTGTCAAAATAAAGTAAACATGTTATATACTCAATCTACGGTCCCATGCGAAATGCATGTGAAACATTTCTAGTACATCCTTACGATCCGCCCGCATTCACAGACTTTCCCTGGCAAGTTGCGCAAAGATCATTTAGTGGGCTCGCTAAGCTGCAACAGCTGTCTCATAATTCATTGAACCTTTTCTGTCCCCAGGCTCTTTCTACAACGGAGCTGTACCCTAAGGTGCTTTCTTTGTAGACTTCGCGGATTTGAGCGTACACCGTAATCTGATGTAGGTGATCCGCAATTCTTGTAATTAATGAGGACTGGGCAAAGATATTTTCACTGATCTGACTGACTTTCAATCGGACTTTCCATTAGAATTTTACAATTTAAATTTAATTTATAGTGACATTAAGTTTCAGAATTTACGATAGCGCACTGCCGACTAAAATAATCGATATTATTTTATTTCTGGGCGAGTTGTGTACGCTGGGGCGCTATGACGTAAATCTATTCCAAACTTTTCCAATTCTGCAAACAGCCCTCCGCGATTGGTCAAAAGCTTTTTTGGACCACCCGCACGTCGCTTCTCTGTCACGCGACGTCATGAAAACCGCGATAGCTCCCCATCTGATATGACGTGTACACACTGGTTATGCTTGATTGGACCGAATGAAATAAAAACAGTTATTTCTGATTCAACGCCTTTTCACCATTAGACCTCGGCTATTGGTCAAAAGTTTCAGGGCTGCACCCACTTCACCTCCCTGTCACGCGACGTTATAAAACCACAAAAACTCACCGCGTCGAAGTGACGTGTACGCATTAAAGATGCAGTAATATGCCGAACAAAACTGATTTTTTTTTCTGAACAGCCGTAGGCTGCACCGTTACGAAAGGAATAAAAGATGGCCGCCGCCGATCGCTCAGGCACTGGCCACTCGCACCTGCCGAAGAGCATGGGTTTATTTGCATACAATAAAACTTTTTGCGTGGCCGTGTAACGTTTTTGAGTACTTTCGGCAAATTTACAACCTTGTTCTGCCAACTCTTTTTGCTTAGGAACCGTTTTAGCACCATTATTAATTTTCCGTTGCTTGCCGTCGCGATTTTCGACCAGCCACGTATACCGCAAGCTACGTAAGCGAAAGCGGACCAATCGCAGACGCCGGCACCGCCCTCTTCATCCGGTTATCGATTTTCAGTGCACTGGCTCGGCCCCATCGAAAACTTCTTCACTTGAGCGTGCGCCTCGCCTCTTCTCAGCCAATTAGATAAGACAAACCGCTCAGTGTAGGTAATGTTATTCGTTTTTAAATCAAACGGAAGTGACCTCTTATAAATGAGAAGAGCGTTTGATTGGTCTCTTCAGGCAACCCTGCGGGTCACCGCCTGATGCTTGCGGCGTCGGCGGCTACGCAAATTCGACGTCAGGAGACTGGAATAAAAACATATTGGAATAGTTTTACGTTATAGGGCCCCTGCACGTGTAAGCGAGTGAAGACACACACAGGGGCATACGCAAGGACGTACAATCGTTTTCTTTTTTGATCTGTATGAATACGGTATGGGAATCACGCAGGGTGGTGGCTGATACACAAGGCAAGGTCATGGTTGGTACAAATAAAAAATTATATAAGTCAAGTGGGCAATTACTTAGGTACCACTAAATTTTTATTCTTCAAAGCAGCATCAGACGTTCAGCTTTTTCTTTTTTTCTTATATTCGCGATATCGAACACACCAGAATCAACGCTTCGAGATGTCGATTTATTCGGCGTCGCTCTGCGATTCGCTAGCCGCCTGGTTCAGATGTAGAGCAACCGTCTCGGAGGTCCCGGGTTCCGATTCCCGGACCAAAACGAAATTTTCAACTGCAAAGCTTTCTGAGAAACCCATGTTGGGTTTCCTTTGTAGTTTCGTGCTGCGCTCACGCGGACCTCATTCTCAAGGCCAAGTTTCAATTGCTTCCTCGCAGAGGCTATGCGAGCGACAGCAAGACGTTGGGCACAAGAAACTCGTCAGAAAACAATGGACATTTCGGAAGCCCTGCGGCGTCAGTCTTCGCTATGCGAGCCTCCTGAACAGGCCTACATTAGGCGTTGCCTCTACACGGCAATATATGCACGGCATCTGACGCGTTGACTCGGCAGACTGATTTGTACAAAGTGTCTGAGACAGTAAAGCTCATATCGTTGCTTAATTGTCCCCAATATGATTGTGAATGGCAGGCATTGGTATCTTTGTTAGTGCCGATTGGCAACAGGTGGTTGGCAACCCTTCGGACACGAAGGTGTGCATCCTCGTGCTTTCCCTAGAACACCGTAACGAACACTGCCTTCTATTCTTATTAAAATAAAATTAGAAGCCATTACTTAAAATATTCATGCCGGATATTTAAATTTGGATAATACGGAACTGTACGGAAGCAATTTAATCACATTCTTTCATATAGTTGCCGTCAGCTTTAATGAAAATCGACACTAATTTTATCTGAACAATTGGGTCGCCGTAGACGACGGAAATCAGCTGTGAAGTTTGTTTAGAATACCGCTATTTGACATGAAAAACCAGGATGGTGAATCAACATGCCAAACTTTCGCACTTTGTTAGACCTCCTCTGTTTTTAGGCAAACAAAAGTGGCTTTTACAACAAAATACACCAGGACATGGTTACCTTCTCAATGTGCATGGAGATGTTGCCTTCGTCACCTAACCTGAGTGTTTATATTTAACGAAAAGTTTCTCATATTCGTAATTTCATCATCTAGCTACAGCAACAGCAGCATTTTTTTTTTTTTTTTGCTGGAGGACGAAGGCCTCTCCCAGCGATCTCCAATTACCCCGGTCTTGCGTTAGCTGATTCCAACTTGCCCCTGCAAATGTCCTAATTTCATCACACTACCCAATTTTCTGTCGTCCTCGACTACACTTCTCTGCCCTTAGCATCCATTCTGTAATTCTAATGGTTCACCGTTTCTCTGCCCTACGCTTTACGTGCGCCTGCCGAGCTCCTTTTTTTTTCTCTTAGTGTCAACTGGAATATCGGCTATCGCCGTTTGCTCTCTGATCCACACCGCTCTCTTCATGTCTCTTAAGATTACGTGAAACATTCTTTTCGTTCTGTCACGCTTCGCGCGCTCCTTAACTTGTTGAGGTTCTTTGTTAACCTCCAAGTTTCTGCCTTATACGTTAGCACCGGTAGAATCCAATTATTATCCACTTTTCTTTTCAACGACAGTGGTTAGCTTCTTAACACAGCAGTCAGTAATAAGAACCGACTTGATGTCTTTGAGCTATATATATTCTCCGGTCTGAGGAGGATATAGTCGCATCTTACTGCCTCAGATCGTCACCCTTATACTTCGCATAACCCTCTTTTTCTCCTCTTCCGCTCCCCTAGGTCTGAGAAGAGCAACAGGCTGTAGAAGACTGTTATATCAGGCCCGACCTATCTGCTTTTGCTCAAATAGATTCATCCTCTCGATCTCTCTCTCTGTCTTGGTTGGATGATAATTTTTTTCCTTTCACCAATTATTTTGTGCTCTCCTAATCTGCTGCTGAGCACGAGGTCGCGGGTTCAATTCCTGGCCGTGTTTCGATGTGCGCGAAATGCAAGCAAACATTCCTGCACCGCAGCTTGTAGGCACGACGAATAAATCCAGGTGATTAAAATTATTCCGGAGCCCTCCACTTCGTCGTTTCCCTTAGCCCCGGTGTTGCTTTGAGACATCCAATCCCATGCATCCATCCAGTTGAGCTGGCGAGTTAGGGAATCGCAACAATGAGGAAGATCGTGTCTTGTCGCGGCCGTCTGTGTGATGCAGCGTTGCGAATGCGTTAAAAAAAGCGCATTACTGCAATGTAGGAAGCATGCTGTCAATTCAAAAAAAAAAAATACACGACAGCACGAAGCTACTGCTGTCTGTAAGCGCTAAAATCTGTTTTTTTCGTCTGTTGATTTGCTGTTTTACGGCCGACATGTAGAGTTGAATAGATTATAGGGCAGCTCAGTCTCGTGCCTTTTCAAGGCATCGAAATTAATATAAGAAAGTGCTGGTTTTCGGGCAGTGGCAGTGCGTCTGCATGTCCTCCTGCTTCGACTCTATTCGATTACTCTGTACAGCGCGTGCCGCCACACTCCAGCGGCGAACATGTCGCTAAACATAGAACCCTTTGTGAAACGGTCTGCTCAAAATCTGTGTCCCGTGGGTTCAGATTCACCATTTAACCCCTAAGAAAGGGAGAGAGAGAGAGAAACTATGCTCTAATACGGAGTCGCGCCCGGCGTTAAAGAGGGTAAACGCCACCAATCGTCACCAAACAAGTCGAATATGGCTGACTTCCGGTGGTGTTCCTGAAAACAGCGGGGTACGCTCCTATAAACACAGGAAAATTTTATTGGGTCTATATAAAAAAAATAAAATAAACAAATAATAATAATAATAAAAAAGAACTGCCCTGCCTGTACTCCTGTAGAGACAGAGGAAATTTATGGCATCAGGAAGAGGCATGTTGCAAGAGGCATGCACTATCTAATCTGAACTACTATGAACTCATCTGAACTATCAACCACGCGCACACCAGCGCTGCCGACCCCCTCAGAGCGCTTGGTAGTGGAAAGGTGAAGGTCACCACGGAAAAGTGAAGACTGCGCCAGCTGAATCCTCTGCTGGCTACGCAAGCGCATCACCAAGGTCACTATACTTTTTTTTTAAACAGCGCAATAAATTTAAAATCGGAACGTCGTCTGCAGGTGGTTATTACGCGACATTTGTTGCTGTATATTCAATGTTTGCTTCAGGTTTTGCAACGAAGCTATTGACCGACGGCAGATGCGGCGGCGATCAAATGTCAAAGAACAGTCAGCTACCGTGCAGCCTGCGTCGGAGCTCTGAATTCGCTTTGAAACATAATTATCGAGAGTCATAAAATAAAAGTTACCTGGCGTATATTTCACTCGCATAGACAACTTATTTTCGCGCTTTACCTTAGCCGGCAATCCGTAATTTTCGTTTCTCACGTCGCGTTCCACCGGCTCCACGTTGCAGGTCGGCTAGGACGGACTCAAATCAACGAACATGTTATCGGTATCGCGCCTGCGCATTTTGGTTAAAATAATTTGTAGTATTGTAAGCATGTAATGTTCTTGATATTCATACCTGCATAGCGTTTGTCTTTAATAGTGTGCACGTGTGTATTATCTGTGTACATAGTCTTGTACATGCGTTTACTTTCGTTATTTCTAGTACATAGCCTAAATAAACTTTTTCTAAACAGTATCTGGTCGTATGAGCACGATCGAGGCTGTACCGTTTCCTTTATATTATAAATTTAAAGGAAAAACACAGCACTCAGTACAAAGCTGGGATATATAGTGAAGCGTACTATAAGAGGCTCGGGTACAACGAAGGAATTGCACCGAATATAGTGAAGCGTGTGCAAAGTCCTGGGTAGATTACGGCCAGCGGGAAAACAGACGCCAAGGACTTCCAAAAGAGTGTCAAGACTCCCTTATGCAGCTTCGTGGTGTTTGATGTATGTGTTGTTCGGATCGGCATACATCTGCATTTGTTCTTTTTTTTTATTTACTCAGAATCGTTCACCCCTATGCGCCAGGAATAATAATTTTAAAAAAGTTATTCCTCCTTGGTTACACCACTGGCTTCGTCACGGAGCGTGCTCAAAACGCAAGTGACGTCGATGCTTCTCTCTTTATATATATATACTCCAAATTTCTGCGCAGCGCGAGTAAATATATCTTCATGCACGGCGGCGTCCCGTGGACAACATTCCTGCGTTCCTGTCGGCTGCGCTGTACGTGTTCGAACACACTTCGACTATTGGAGCATGCCCTGCCTGCCTCCTGTCACGGTTGATCGCGCGCTCGAGTCTTGCGTTGGTTCGGCAGTGCGCTCACAGAAGCTGCCGAACCTGAGCTGTCTCAGTTAATGCAAGGGTGTTTGACTTATATGACAAAAAAAGAAATGCAGCACAGATTTAGCGGTAAATGAGAGAGAAATGCGTCAGCATTGCATTGCATCTCTTTGGAGTCTCGACACAGGTCCTGCATCTTCGATGGGCGAAGTGCAACTGACGTTGGTGCGGAGCAGAGCACTGTCAGTTGCACTACATACAAACATACATACATACATACATACATACATACATACATACATACATACATACATACATACATACATACATACATACATACATACATACATACATACATACATACATACATACATACATACATACATACATACATACATACATACATACATACATACATACACGCACGCACGCACGCACGCACACACGCACACGCTCTTCTAAGCTATCCCATCCCCTACCTATATATACTACGTGACCGGCTTCATACGCTTCACATGCGTACGCGTTTTCTTTTTCATTTTTGACGCTCCTGAAGCTAACGCATAAAAAAGACAAAGAAAGAAAGAAAACACCATATTTCAGCAATTCCGCCAGTTCCGAACACATTTACTGCGACAGGAGCATGTGCTCACAGCGGACACCGCCACTTTCGCAAGGACTTCGCGTTGCGCACAGTATATATGTATATGATGATAGTCTTAAATAGCTGTGGTATTGGCTGCTGAAACTTCCGAAATAGACGCACAGACGCCACTAATCTCAGACTATGCGTGGCGCACAAAAACCCGCACAAATTGCCAAAATCCAGCATTACGTGAATGCTGTCCGGCTTCGATTTGCACCGCAGGGGCGCATGAGTTCGATCCCCAGTGCGCAAGTTTTTGTTTTTCTTCGCCATGAAGGGAGGGCGAAGCTGAGGTGGAAGAGGGCGCCTGACGACAATGACGTAATGTAAAGACGGACACAGCTAAGTATATTTTCTATTCTTTTTTTATAGCGCAAAGGACATGGACGAGACGAGTGCACGTATACAGCGCTGTGTATTTATATTTTTCTAGCTCTCGAAGTTGTACTGTCACAGTAATTTACAAGAAACTACAAGTTAACACAAGAAACTACGAGGGCGAATTAGAAAGTCTTTGCCCCTATTTTTTTCAGCCAAATTACAGCTGTACATGCGAAGTCAACATATCCCTTCCCAGCGGTGGACCTTTCTTGGACCGGCCCGGCCTTATCTGCTGGTATAGCTCCACGGCACGGCGCTGCGGTCAGTTATTGAAGATGGCGGTTGTGCTTCACACGTCCACGGCGTACGAGCAACGAAGTGTGATTCGTTTTCTATGGAGCAAGGGACGAACGCCCATCGAAATCTACAGGGAAATGCAGCCCACGTATGGGGAAAGGTGTCTCACTTTGAAAAGTGTGAGGTGTTGTTGTTGTGAGTTCGCAAAAGGCCGGTGACAATGACAATGAGCGTTCAGGAAGGCAGCGTGCGTCGCTGACTGACGACAGGGGCACCTCAAATTTAGTGCTGCGATGGGACAAATGTCTGAACCAATGTGGCGACTATGTGGAAAAATTGTGTAAGGTACGTAGAATAGTACGTACATTTGTAATTACCTGTACGTGCATTGTTTTGGCTAATAAAATATAGGGGCCAAATTTTTCTGATTCACCCATCGTACATAAGTTCATTTTGTGAACATGTACGGCCTTTCACGCACTTTTGCGAATATATTAAGACGCCCTTTTGTCCATTCGGATCGAAGCGCGAGTTGTTACAGCGATAACGAAGGTAGCTACGTTCCGGCGGTATTTGCACCGTCGCATTAGTGGTATTAGTACTCCCGGTAACGGCCATTATCCTGCCGCCTGTGCAGCGACATTTGAATGGAATCGTAACTGTTATGTGCCTGAGCCGGATTCGAACGTGGGGCATTCCCTAAACTGGTGTTCTAACCAACTGCGCCGGGACGTGGGCAGGGTGCAAGCGCCGAAAGGAGCAAAGCATCACCAGGCAGCCGTTGCGGTGCGAACATGCGGCGCACGAGACAGGCATTACACCGGCACGAGGCGACTGGTTTCGTTTAGTAATTGCCTTGACACCTCTCGGGATCGTCGCATTAAAGAGCAAGAAGAAAAAGCGCTGCTTTTCCACGAGTGCAGAAAACAGGATGGCTGCACCAGCGCACAGTTGTCAGTGGGACTTGAAACCGCCTATTCTCACATCATCACCAGCAGTAAATTTTCACTAAGAAAGAAAGGAACATCAGAATCAAAATTAAAAACAATATCAACCATAAAAATGAGGGTTCACACTAGCAGAAATACAATGAAAGTGCTTCACTAAAACACAGTCCGCAAAAAAAGGGGGGAGGGTGAGTAGCCCCCCTCCTCTCTTTTTTTTTTTTGAGGACTGTCTTTTAGTGAAGTACTTCCATGTGTCTGTACTAGCGTGAACCCTCGTTTTTATTGTTGATTTTGTTATTTTTAATGTTCTGATTTAATCTAAGTAATTTAAATACTTATAATAAATAAATGTAAACTGGTGTACGCAGTCTAAATTCTCGCGTGTAATAAGAGTTGTAATACCCGTTCGAAAAACATGCCGAACTGCCCGCCGAAGCACTGTGTAAAATAATAAGAAACAGAAGAGCTGTCGGAATAAAATACTGAATTTCAATATGTCACATATGTGTCTGCGGTGGTTCCTTAAGTCTTCAAACACGCGCTTCTGCTCAGGCTCACCGGAAAACGTCGCGTTATGCGAGCCTGGTATATGCCATCGTGCCTTATCTCTCGGGCTCTGGACGTTCCAGACACAAATACAGGGCCAGATTTCGGCCGCACAGGGAAGCGCTGAAGGTTCACATGCCGGCATGTCGCAGCGATTGTGTCACTGCAACATGTGCTTCATGAAATACTGTCACTCTTTCACTTAGCGTGAAACCACAAAAAGCTTTTTCTTCCTTCTTTCTTTTTTCAGTCAGGTGTCAGCGTGGCCAGTAAGACAACTGCTTCACCAAATTATCGACTTTCACTTCTATATCGTGTATATCTGTTACATGTGGACACAATGGAGTGTTTTGTGTGTTTCAGCTAAGGCTCTGGAAGGAATGTCGATCGTACGCACTAAAAAAACAAGGAATCGCCTATGGCCGTGGATTCGCGGACATCGCCTAAATTAGTGCCAAAGAGAATAACGCGGTTGCAGGTAATGATGATAATTATAATACAAAATAAGAAGAACAACCACAAACAGAAAGAGTGAAAAACAAACCATCTTGCACGGTAATTACAATAAACAAGAAACATCACAATCACACTGTTACGTTCTGAATTGTTCTTGCGAGAACAACAGCCTCATTTTATAATCTCCCGCGAATGCTTTGTCTCTCAGCAGGCACAGAAATAAAATAAGAAGTGACACAACCACCCATGTGTTCTGCTGTAGTACACGAAGGCACTTAAGTAGCTTTAGGGATTCTTATTACCAACTTAAAGCTTTCCTTAATTGGATAACTTTATGGCGATTAATACTTAGAATGGTGCGAACATCTGCTGCACCGGTTTTTGTAATCTTGCCTGAACTAGTCAAATCCAGCATATTACAGAATAGTAAAGAATGTGAGACATGGATGTTCTTCAGTCGCTCTTTCATAGTACCCCCTATGCCATCTTTTTTTCCCCAACATTCAAACATGCAGTACATGCTCAAACAAGCAAGTACATGCTCAAACAACCAAGTACATGCTCAAACGCATGTACTTGCATTGTGCATGCTATGTAATCATTGTATAAATGATGCTGTCATCATGCTGCCATTGTGATTTTTTTTGTTTTGTTTAGAGGGTACAGACCCAGTCAAGCCTATTTTGTGGCTTTATTCTTTACTCCTGACAACAATCTTCATGTACTGTTTTCAAACAAACTGTGTCTTTGACTTTGCATTCAACTAGTTTTTACAACAGCTGGAAACTTTTCTTTTTTACCTCACAGAGGAGCGTCGAAGGCTATCAGTCATAGTCAACGCAACTTCAGCCTGTAGAGCTAAATTTAGCCGCACACCACTTGCGGATATAAACATCAGATATTTCCTCGTGTAATTAATACTAATATCGTAAAAGGTATGCTCATCAAGATAAGGAATAATACGTATTTAAGCTGATCTCGTAGCTGTGAATTGGCACTGTACTGGCGCGGTACAGTATCAGGAGCTGCGTCACGCGTCCAACGCAGAGACCAATTCCTGGAGCGAGGTCTGAAAATGCCGCGAAAAAGAAGTGGAACAGAAAAACGCCAGGGGCGCGAAATTGCGAAATTCAAAATCCTGCTGTTATACTCGACCTGTCAAGTGCGAGATACGTTCAGGCGTGCGTTGCCATGACGGGATAATTGCCCTCTTCCCCGAAAGAGTGTCACCCCTTTATATTGAGTGCAGTATATTGAGTGCAATAAAAGTCAATAGAAACGCACCACAATTTCTACAATGACTTTCGTGGGGGGGGGGGGGGGGGGCAGTTTCGTTTTTCCATTAGATGTCTCAGGATGTGTCGCCCACGAGCTCCGCCCAAACTGCCGCTCAAGAAACAAGAGCAACCCGTTAGTGAGCGGCTTAAAATTCGTGTTTCCAGCGGCACCAATGACCACAAAGAAAGTAGGTACGTTCAACGCTATACATGTTCCAGCGGAAGATACCATTTCTTGTTCCCCATACACGCAGCGTGATCAGTACGGGCGCCGAGTGCGTCCCCATCCCACTCGCCTCGTGCGTATATACTTCTTCCTCGTCTCTCATGCGTCTCGCGAGACTCGGCATGTTTACGTGAGGTAACTGCCGGTTACGCGGCTCGGATCCCCCCCCCCCCCCAGCGCTAAGTAGTCGCTCGGCGCTTTCCGCACTCGTCAGTGCAGTTACCGCACGTAATTCACTCCGAACGGCTGCTGAACGATGCGACCATATGCGACACTTGAAAGAGCCGCCGAGGAGCGTGCTCGCTCGCGAGGCTGTACCGTCGGCGGCACGCAACCTCGTTCATCACACCGCAGGCTCGAGTCATTGACATCGACACACTCGGCTGGCGCCACGGTATTCGACGACAGAGCGGAGCGCGCTCGTCCTCCTTCGCTGCCACACGCCAGTTTTAAATGCTCCTCTACTTTCGCTAAGGTCTCGAGGGTGAGACACGGCCTCGAGGATACGGGGAAAAGAAGAAAAAAAAGAACAAGGGTAGAAAAAAGGAGGAGGGAAGCGTCGCTCGGGGATTTCGAGGTCGCGAATGGGTCAATCGCGCGAGTGACTTCGATCTCTTCCGCTGCGCGATTTGCCCTGAAAAAACTTTAAGGTTGGGCCCAGCCCAGGCCGCAGTCTACATAAGGCGAAGCGGCGGTCCCCGCTTGTAGAGTGTCGCTTGTGTGCGCTCCGTGGTTGAAGGATGCTGATCAAGGTGGGTGCTGCATGCGGCGCTACAGCGCGCGCCTCGTGCGCCGGGTGGCTGCGCCCGCTCCTCCGAGCGCTGTACGCTGTAGTTCGCGCCACCCTCGCGCTATACTAACGTGGTTGCCCGCAGTTTGTTGTCGTCGGAGTACTGGCTATTATGGGATGCATTTGTCTCTCAGTAATGAGTAAGTAATTACAATTACTGCTCTCGAGCCTGTTGTCACTTTGACATTAGTCTTACTTTTCTCTCTCCCTCTCGTGTAATATAGTAGCAGACGAAAGAAATCGCTGCTTCCAACCAACTAACGCAACAAACTACTTTAAACTACCCCGCCCTACATTCCTCAGTGTGGTAAAATAGTGCGAGCTTAACATCGTGATGAGGCTTGTAGGACCGGTCACTGGCTTCGGCTGTGTGCCTACCAGCTTCAGCAAATTGCTTACGGCATCTAGTGCTTCGATATTTTCATGAAAAAAAAAGTAAAGATGAGCTCGCAGAATCTACTATGAATATCTTTTTGCACAAACTCTTTAAGCAATCGAAAAGGTTTATATTGTGAACGACGTTACGGTGATGGTAAGTTTAATTGAACGTTGCAGAATCACGAAGAAAAGTTACCTAGTCGTCGTGAATTAACTTTTTTTTAACCTTGTAATATTGCGTGACCACCTCTAAATAGAAGCTGCGCTCTTCAGCTGTCATGTCTCTCAAATTTCCTGGTGAACGTCCAAGGTTTGGTCAGAAGAGACTAATTTAGATGCGCTAGGGTTTACTTATAGCCAGGCACCTAATTTCTCAGTCAATACACATAGATGTGAGTAGGTAGGCACCCGCCACTGAGTGACGAAAGAAATTCAATTCCTTGGAACCCAGGATGTACCAGAAAGGACTGCGCAAAAAGAAAATTTCTGTGACTAGACGTGAACAGTAGGCCCCGACGAGGACTTGTGGAAACGTTGGCTCCAGGCGGAGTCTTCCCTTGTTCGGCCACCGTTGACCAACCATTCTAAGTTTGATAACACGCATTAGGGAGAAGGGTCTGTGGAAGGCATATTTAAGAAAACGGGTTATTGATCCCACGGGAATAGTTGGCAGCCGCTATAGTAATTGCCAATAACGCTCATAAGCCAGACAGGGACATATGGAGCCTTAACTACGATAGCGATAAAAAAAAGCAATTCATAAAGCTGGCATGATACGTTATAATGTATCACGAGCTCGAAATTTTTATCACGAGTCTTGTAGGTATACCTACAAGACTCGTGATAAAAATGTCGAGCTCGTCGTACTAGATACTGCTAAAAAAAGAAAAAGAAAGAAAAGAAGGCACGACAGGCTGCCCAATCACCCTATTTTTAATTGACGTTGGATAGGCATAAACATGCCCCAATGCACATAAATGGGCCTAATGTGGCGCTTACTAAGCCTGTACGGAACCTATTAAGTGTGACCACACGAGGTTTTTAATGAGCGTGCTTGGTGGGATAATACATTGAATTCCATCTGCTTCAAGGAAAAAGAGCTATTTTTATTGAAGACGGTACAGTGGACATAATATCGTTTTTTTTTATCACACGTCTTTTCTATGTTTTTCTTTTGGCAAAGCATCATTAAGAAGCGGCATTCCAGTGAGTGTGATCGTACAATTCATCTTCTTTCACACGAAGGATAAGCCACGAACGGGTGGATGTCCGATTTTCCCTTTATTAATTACTTCTCTCCACCTTGCGGGTTTCCGCAGAACTACTGCGTCAAACAATTGCCTTTGCTTCGTGTTGCCGGCAAATTTGACTTCGCCCTGCCATCTGCTAGCCGCCTGGTTAGCTCAGATGGTAGAGCGGCTGCCCCCAGAAAGGCGGTGGTCCCGGGTTCGAGTCCCGGACCAGGACGAATTTTTCTTCAACTCTGAGGCTTTTCTTTCGAGGAACCCGTACGGGTTTCCTTTGTAGCAACTGCTACGAACAGGTGGACGTCCGATTTTCCCTTTATTAATAGGCCACGAAAAATCTACTACACCGAGTAGCTTGACAAGGTGGCCACTTCATCTAGCTCTGATCCCTGCTTGATTGATTATCACTTATTAATAAATCGTTTATATAATATTCAGTAACGAACGATATTGATCAATTCGTTTAGGACACATGTAAAAAAAATTCTGCGCTTTAGCGTGCCAAAACCCCGATATGATTATGAGGCACGCCGCAGTGGGGGGACTCCGTAAATTTTTACCACCTGGGGACCTTTAACGTGCCCCGAATGCACGGGACACAGGCGTTCTTGCATTTCGCCCCCACCCAAATGCGGCCTCCGCGGCCGGGGTTTGATACCGCGACCTCGTGCTTAGCAGCGCAACACCATAGCCGTTAAGCCACCACGGCGAATCTTAGGACGCATATAGCGATTGCCGCATTGAAACCAACCAGTGTTCACGGCTTCACTCGATGGGAATTCTGAGACAAGCACCAGTTTCGAGTTCTTACTGTCCAAAATAAGACGAAATACGTTGGTGTTCCACATAGTATTGCCACACAGTGCGCAAACACGGTTTTGCGGGGATAAGCGATGAGTGGAACATCAATGCACTTCGTAGCACATTTTGGCTGTGGATGTCTCGAAATCGGAGAAAGTCTCAGAGCTTCTGATAAAGCGACGTGCCTTGTGCATCGAGCAATTTCAATTCCACAAATGAAACATGTTCTGCATATATAAATTGGGAAATTAAGCTAGCAGGTGTTAGGTAAGTTATTCAATCACCATACTTTATAATTAACCAGCGTATAGCCTCGAACAATACCTCGAACGCATTGACACTCGACTGCTCGGACACGTTGAGGATATAGCGTCCGCAAGAAGAATTATGGCTCTTTATTGATGCATTGGGTAACCGCAGCCGTTACGTCTACAGTGTAGTAGAATATTTGTAGGGGCGTGCGAATATTCGAAAGTTTCGAATAACGAATCGAATAGTCACCATTCGTAAATGCGAGTATTCTTTTAATACTTTTCGAATATTTGAATGTATCATCTGCGCCCGAATAAACATAAATTTGGAGCAATAGTACGGTAAATTTTCACCCCCCAGGGAATATTATACACATAAAACATGAGAACTTGCGCAGTGAACCAGGCTACGTCACTTACGTAGCCATATTTTACAGTCTGTACAGAAATCCTTCGCACTCTGACGAGCCCTGTGCATTTGAAGAAACTACTTGTTTGCTCCTAATGCTCCATTCGTGCTTTTAATAAACAACGCTTCATAGCGTACGATGTAATCAACGAAAGTTGCTAACTTTAGGAACACTGGAATGTGAACATCGCTTTATATTAATTGTAATAATGATCACTCGGAAACTATTCGAAAAGTATTCGATATTCAATTCGATTCGCTTGTGGCACTATTCGATTCGTATTCGATTCGTTCTCAAAAAGTCACTATTCGCACACGCCATTTTCGCAGCCTTCTTTGTGAATCTGAGGTTACACGGTGTGAACGGCCCAGTAATCCTCACCGTTTCCGCGTTGACGCATCCGGCGCAGCATTCGCGTGACAGAGTGACACGAATCAAAAGTATGCCGCGAGTTCTTTATTAAGAGTGTTTATGAAACCTCTGCACTGCGCTCCTGTGGCTATTCGCATTGATATACGCTCTATGGACAAGAATTAGTGCCGTGAACTCTTTTTTACGGGATTAACATGCGTACCCTGTATGGCACTGTTTTCTTGAATTTCTGTACTCCCCGACTGGGCAAGTTCACACTGCTTGTGCCCAATTGCAGAGTGAACGCACTGGGAGTGCGGGAAATATGAAACCGGACTTAAATAGGGACGAAATGTTGCACTTGCAAGGAGAGTTCATGGCATCGTCTTTATTTTGCGAGCGTACACATGTTCACGATTAAGGTCACAACGCTGAATTGACACGGACAAACAAGATGGCAGGATGAGCGCTATAAACTGCAACGAACCAACTAGCCCAAAAATATGCACTTCTATATGCCCACACGCTTGCCGTTAAGGGAATTACAGCTCCCTGCCCCATCCAGGATGCACTCTCAGTCCCAGCAGCTATGCTGTCGAGAGTGTTCAACACAACCTAGATGTGCAAAGGGAATGAACGCATGGACATTTTTATTTTGAAGACAAAAGTGTTCTTAGCTTACTTCCGACGGGTTTGGCGTATCTGCGGCCTGGGTATCTTATAACCACTTTAAGAAAAACGACAACCGTTTAGGGTCTCCAGCGCATCGTGTTGAATCGCAAACGGCAAGTCTCAAAATGTAGGTCTCAACACGACAAAAAGCGAGAATCAATCGCAGAATAGGTAAAAGCTAACGGCACGGGTGTAATTAGCACCAACATAATCGAAAAATTACCACATTGCACTATGGCCCTGTAAAGGGTGCACCGCCATAGATACAGACATGTTGAGACAAAGCCGCCGTAGGGCACACTTTTTTGGAAATGGAGCAAGTTCGCTTGGACTAAACAGGGCTCACGCGACGCAATAGTGTCTGGAAGGCGGCTTCGCCGGTGCATACGAGAAGCGATAATTGGTCGCAGAGTAAGGAAAGTTGACGGTAAGGGCGTGATTAGCGCCAACATAGTAAAAAAATTCGCTACATTGCACCACAGACTTCACTATCTAGGGGATCGGCCCACCTTGCCTCTTGGTCAAAAAAAAAAGTATCAGTTAAACTTCGACGCTAAAGAAGACAGGGTCGACGTGGTTGCCTGCGAAATAATATACGAATAAGATACAAAATGAGTGAATAATGAACATGAAAAAAGACAGACAGAATAGAGATATAATCAACATTTCTGCATACTATTATTCCAACTAAGTCATCCTTGCCTTCATTAGCGTCGACGCTTGTTTGATCCCTTGCTTTCTATAATACTTAATTCCTCTCTAATAACAGCAATTGCAACGCCATCTAATTCCTCGAAAGCCAGTCAATATAAAAATTAAAGGATACCTAAGCACTTCTTACGAGTTGTCAATGCGAAAGCGTTAATGTCCTATTGAACGCCGCTGAACGGTCCTTCGAGTTTTGCGCTGCGAGTAATGTACCATGGCGGTACACATGCTGCCCGAGTCAGCAAGCAGGAGCCTGCGGTGCCAACGCCGCATTCCACCGATGTCCTGTGCTCGAAACCGAGGAAGCAGCAGCGGCCACCAAGGCCGGCAGGCGCGCGCAGCAGCTATGCCTAGTGGGGGTGATAGAGAGAGAGAGAGAGATACAAACTGCGCGCAGGCTTTCAAGAGCCAGTAGGCGGGACCCGCACGGGAGCGTCACGCGACTGCTTTGCCGGCGACAACCCGTTTCGTCCCGCGGGGTCGCGCTGCCGTAACTGCTCCGTCAAGATGCGCTGGTGACGTGGCGTCGCGCCCAATGGGAATTTAGGTGCCGTTTCACTCCTACAGACGCAGGATTTTTCGCTTAATGGGCAATTTGATGCTTTCGCATCAAAACAATGCACGAAGCAATTTCATCTGATCACTCCTAGCACCACCGATGTGAATAAACCAGGCAAAACAAAAAAAAGAGAAAAAGAGTGACAAGACACATATTTTCGTTTCCAGTCTATTATGCATGCTGCCTGTTGTAGGCTTTTGCGTTAGTCACATGCAATGTGTGAACGACAAGGGCCTTTAGAGAGAGAAAATTTGTGATTGCTAATGATGAAACGTGGTGAGACAAACAGGAGAGACCAACTGAACGGCGTCTCGCCATATCTCGTCTCTTGTCACGACCAGCGTGAAACCACAAGTATCACGAAAGTAGCAAGAAATATGTCACTCACCGTTTGGGTTCTGTGAATCATAATTGTGTTAAATGCACAGACGGCGCTCGTAAATACAAAACTGTTTGTTTGAAACGACACAGCGAACTTTCAGAGATCGTAGCGACAAGGCGTACGCCTTTCTATCCCCGCACTTTTAATCGGCCAGAGCACTCCGCTGTTGGACGACCACCCTTTTTAGGCGCAGTCACGCACAGCCGCGCTTTTTGCAGGGTGCGATCTCGTGCCTGGTGGTCGCCCTGCTGGTGGCCGGGGCGAGCTGTCACAAGCTATTCGCTCTCAAGCATCATCTGCATCATCTGCATCCAACTGTGCACGCGGTGCCGGCGTTCGTGCACACCACGATAGCGCACAGGCCGTTTGTGCTGCCCGCGCCTCTGGTGGCCCCGAGGCCCGTGGTGCAACCTCTGCTGGTGCAGCCGCGGCCCCTGCCGCCGCCAATACACTCGACTGTGGTCATCCAGACGGCGCCCAGACAGCCGCCGCCACCACCGCCACCGCCGCCACCCACGCAGGTGCTGGTGCAGCCAGTGCTGCAGCCACGCCTGGTGGCACCGCCGCAGGTGCTGGTGCCCACCAGGGTGGCTCCGCCACAGACCGTGTTCACGCACCACCACCACCACCCTTTCTTCGTGTCAGGCTTTGTGGCGGCGCCGCCGCCGCGGTCGCTGCTGGTACACGCGCCGCCACCCGCGGCTCTACCGGCGGTGGCCGCGCCACCCCCTCCGCCTCCCCCGCAGCCCGTTCAGCCGCTGTTTTTGGTGCCGGAACAGAGGCCCGCGGTTACCACCGTCCCACTGCAGCCCCGGCTGGTGCACCACGCCGTGGTGCCGACCAAGCTGGACGAACTGCCGCATAAAGTCAGCTACGTCTTGCACCAACACACCAAGCTGTTACAGGTAGCCCCTCCGCCACCACCTCCACCCGTGCCAGCCGTGCTTCCTACGGCCGCGCCCGCGCCGCTTGTGCAGCCTCTCGCCGCGGTCACGCAGTTCCACGAGCCGCCCCGCCAGGTGCAGGTCATCAGGGAGGTCATCCGGCCCACGTACGTCATAGAGCGCCTCTCGAAGAAGCAGCGCAAGTTCCGCAAGATAAAGATGCTCAAGAACTGCAGCCTGCTCAAGAAGCTCAAGAGCCAGCTGGCCTCTAGTGCGGAGAACTTGCATCTGTACGACACACACGGCCCATACGATGACGAGGCGCACGTCGACTCGTACAGTCACGTGCACGTGCCTTACCACGGCGGCAGCGCAAACGTGGAAATCTACCGCTCGATCCACGGACACGAATTCGCCAAAAGAAACGGCCGATGAGCAACGGTGTTGAACATGTGTGCTATACTCGCGGGCATGGATGCGTTGTGTGTGCGTGTGAGTGTTTGTGAGAGTGCTGCCTAGAAACGTTTGCTGCAATTTTTATCTCGGCAGTGCTCATCAGGAATTCGTTTTCAATGCTCAAAAAGGCCAAAGAGACAAGGAATAACTCTTGATATGATTGGAGAGAGCGGAAGTGAGTAAATAAACGGAAACTTTCGGATCGAGACACAGCTTCTGGAAAAGCACGAATAATGAGCAGCTTGCTGCCTGTTTGCTTGCGTGGGCGAAGAACAAATACAAGGGCATTAGAATGATTGTACCTGAGAAAAAAGATCGAGTGAATAAACGTATTCTTTTTTAACGTAATATGCTCAACACAAAGAGCATCACTGCCGCGCGTACTCCGACGTCGACGACAGAATAACGTTGCCTGCAGATTCAGCTTCGCCTTTCTACACACTTGCTTAAAGGAGAAAGCACAGCTGACTTACATTATATATAAGAATGTACGGCCAGAATGAAAAAGAAGTATTTACATGGGTAAATACACAAAAAATACAACGACCAGGTCCAGTTGATGGAAAGATAAAGGGACGCTGATTTACTCAATATTTGCTTATAAATGCGATGATGTTTGCCATATTTGCTGATCATGTGATATAAGCTTTAGATAATTGCATAAGTTTCTTATTACTGAAAAGTTCTGTTCTAAAGTATGAAGCACATGTACGTCGGTAGCAGGGAAACTTGGGCTACTTGGCGAACACCCACATTGAAGAAAAGAACGCTAAATCATAAGGATATATATATATATATATATATATATATATATATATATATATATATATATATATATATATATATATATAAGCGAGAGGGCGTTCAGGATACATATACAAGTAAAACCTAGTTGTCGGCACCACGTGTTGCTTTTCTACTTTTTAAATGCCGCGGTTTATGTTTGGCGTCTCTTTCTGATGCACTCGGAAGGCTCTGTGGCGCCTGTACTGTTCCTTTATTTTTGGCGATTTTTCTCTTTTAGTTTTCGGGTTGTATAGCACAGACGGAACGACCGCAAAAAGGACAACACGGCGCACGAAGCGCTAACTACCAACAAAGGTTTATTTTTTCAGAGCACAATTTTATACGATCACACAAAACCACCCCGCATGCGCAAATGATTATCTGCTAAGAAAAACAAGTTCCTTATTGGAAAGGGTAACAGATGGGATGTTTGCAGGGCGAATTCGCCGCCGCACGAAAATCATGAACCACCAAATTTCGCCTATCTTGAAGTTCTCTTTTCAATTTGTTCTGTACGTGTATATTCTTCCCCAAGAAACTTTCTATTGCGAGTCAGCGCGCTGTTTCCTCCAATGTGAACATTGGTAAAATTTCGTCTGTGACCACCTGGATCGAGCGATATCGAGCAAAATATTTTCACTCGAGTACGGACGCGAAATAGGCGAACGGTGACAGGGCGGATATAATTTCTTCTTAAGAGGAAAGCATTTACGGGAACGCTATTCGACTGCCTCACGGAAAATCCGCAAGACAAATCTTGGTTCTAGTCACGGGCAAGTAGAATGCGAAACTATACAGGCGCGAATGATATACATGAATATATGAAGTCACCTTTCTCTCATCCGGGCTCATTAGTCGGCGAAAAGGGAACAGGAAGACGCAAGACACGAGGAAAGAGAAATAGTCACCATTGACGCCGGAACGTCGAGACTCACACACGACCTGTTGAAGAAGTAAAGACTGCAAAAATAACTGAAAATGGAAACAATTACGCTTGAAAGTGAAACATAGAAAGAGGGCATCGGAAGGTAGACAGCAAACGTAAGTTCAAAATTTTTTATTTAATCACTGCATGCGCAAGAAAAGAAAGAGACCACGTAAAAGCCAGATATCACAAAACCCAGCTGAGACACCAGCGCTAACCCCTCTCCTCCTACCCAATAATAGCTAAAAAATCTGGAGCAAATATGTCACATAAGTACCACAGACTCAAACATGCTACACAAAAGCGAAAACAATAAATGCATAAATAAAGCTAACCAGAAAGCCGCCGCTCAAGCGCAAGATACCAGTCGATATGGTGGGTGAGACTGTAGTAGGGATGACATGACATACGGTGGTCTGATGGCATAACACAATGGACACTAAGAGAATAGAAACGCAGTCGGTCGGGGATCTAATAGAAGACTCGCAGGATAATGCGTGCTTAACGTCCGGAAGCTGCACAATGGGCTAAGAGCGACACCGTAACCGAGGATTAATTTTGGTCACCAGGAGTTCTCTGACGTGGACGTAAATTTAAGTACATGAGCATTTCTGCTCCTAGTTTCACTGGAATGCAACTGCCGCGAACGGGAATCGAACCGGCGACTTCATGCTGAGCACCGTGGGCACTCAGAGCGAGCCAGCGACTGCAGGTGTCAGGTGCGCTCGGTTGACGCAGTAGATGACAATGAGAAAGTAGCACGGTACAGCTGCTTCTGTCCTACCGTGCACGGGCTAATAATAAACACGAACCCATACGTGAATACTGGAGGGAAGCGCCGAAGCATATTGGAGGGAACAGTTGTAAATAACTATGTCCAGGCTTCAACGCAGGTTTAGATGATGAACAAATACTGCGCTTGTTATTAGCTCTCACTTTAAGCAAGAAAATGCTACATGCTTTAGCGAGCTGCTGAATAATCTGTATTTTACACGCACACAAACACGCATATCATATATATATATATATATATATATATATATATGAGCAGTAATGACACTAGACGCTCGAAACGGGAACGTCAGACGCCCCACCATTGCCTGTCAGCGTACATTGCGGCGCCTTTGCCAGGCGCTACTCAATCTGGGATCCGTGAGGATGCTCGCCAGATTTATTTTTCGTTACAAAACTTTAGAGCTCTCTCCAGGGCTTACGCAGTAGCACTGGAGAAGGGTCCTGCTGGAGAGCGAGACGAAAAGGGAGAGGAAGAAGAAGGAGGAGCAAGGGAAAGCAACAGGACACGTGCGCGGGGAAGCCGAAATAGCGCGCCGTTTTGACGCTTGAAACATAAACCGAGCTAAACCGCGGACGCCGGCAAAAGTAGAAAGAGTTCCGTGTCTCTCGATTCCTTGTTATTTCGTTTCCGGAACCCAACGTCGGCTGCAACTCGGCGCGGTGCTCGCACTAACGGCTGCGCGAACTGGAGCGAACCCCGCGATATGTGGGCGGCAAGCGCAGCCGCCACCAGGGGCTTCACCGGCGTGTGACACCTGCTGCCATCCAGCGGCGACGGCAGCAAGCGCTGGCCGCACGACCGTCAGCCACTGGCGCGCCGAGAGGCGGGATATCGCTCGGGCGGCTCTGCCTAACAAACGACCTAGTTTTCGCGGTTAAAAAAAGCAGAGAAGCTCGTTGTGGAAACAGCATCGGTGCCATTTTCGGATGACCGAAGGCTGCTCGGAGTGAAAGAAGTCCCGTTCCAGGTGAGATGCTGCGAAACAGACTGTCTTGGCTGCGCCGCACAGCGCTGCTCGCGGGAGGAGGAAAAAAAAAGAACGATAACTGTGAACAACGCCCGCGCCGCGCTGCTAGTTGTGCTGCACGGGACGCGGCGGTGCGCTGCAGTGAAGGCACCTTCTGTCCTGCCGTCGGTCGGCTGGCCGGCTCGGGATGCCTCCTCTTGACCGGAGCTTGTGCACGCAGTGGTCAAGCTGGGGCCTTCCGGGACGAGGCTGCTGAAAATGCTTCCTCCGCCGGTTCCAGGCGCGGAGGCTCGATCTGATGGTGACGCGTGCGCCCAGCGGAACTGGAGTTGCGCGCGGCGTTGCCTAGCGCAGCACTTGCTATGAATGGCTCTGCAAGCGCAGTTTATTTTAGCCGCTCAGTTGCGACCGCGTTAACTATTCCGTGCTCTGTGCGTAGGCCGTCTGCTGAGTGGCTCGTCTCGGATGCAGCGACCACGACACCATCTCCGACGTGCGCTCGCGTGCCTCCGCCACTTTTGACGCCTTGGCCGCCGAGACCAGCAGCGCCCCTGCTCTCGCTATCGATCCTGGTCCGGCCAGAGTGCAGTCCAGTAGCGCGGCGCTAGTCTTGGCGCTGGTCCGTAATTGCGCCACCCTCGTGTTACCGGGGGGCGGGCCGACTGGCGCAACAGGGATGCGGAGAAACGCCGTCCAAAAAACCGTCCCTGCCGTGCGTTCTTTTAAAGCTTTCTGAAAATAAAATTATCCAATTTCGCTCGTGGGTAAAGTGAGTTTACCTAACTGAGGCCGTCAACGGGCTGTACTTGCCGAAATCGAGACGATTTACGAGCTTTGGCCGCCTCGACTAGAAAGTATAGGTGCGTAATTTCACAGTGACGTACACAGCGAACGGAGCTGTTGGAAAGCTTGTCCAGAAAAAAAAAAATAGAACCTTTTTCTATGACGCCCTAAAGATGTCATAATGCTCCGAGATTACCTTTCTTATGAGATATGAGAGGTTAACCTTTCGCAGGAATTACGATAATGGCTTCGGAGAGCAGATAATTATTGTAACACGAGAAAACTAATGAGTACACGGTTCTGCTCGAACTTGCACAGAGCGTCAGTCTCCACCCGAGAGTAGAGCGACAGCACGGGCATGAAAACTTGGCTCCCTCCCGCCGTATTCGAATTAGACGCAGCATGTTGAGTTACCGATTGCTGTACCGAAGCAAGGATGTTTCTCTAGCTGTCGCAACATGGCTTTCCGCCTACTCACACTGCGGAGCTCGCGCTTATCAGTCTCGTGCCGCTGCACGCAAGCGATAAAGAACCGGCGAGAGCTCGCCGAGCAGCAGTAATCCGCCTCTGTGATAAGCGCTCCGAAAGCAGCAATTAGGCAATGTGGCGATCTCCTATCTCGCATGGATTTCTTCAATACTCCACTACCCCTCCCCCCCCCTTTTTTTCTTTTTTTGTTTCTTCACGCTCCCTCATGTAGCGTATGCTACGAGTACGATATATCCGTTGTTTTGCTTATGGCAACAGTCCGACACGGACACAGAATGATTGTGATCTCTACTAAAGGATATTGACATGACAGTCACGCTCAAAAAATGAAACCTCTCGTATCGTGTGCGCAAACCACAGGGTTCTATATAGTGTCGAAATTAGTGCGCATGTTTATACGCGTGCATTGTTTTATCTTTTCTCGGTGACCATATTTTTTTCACCGCGGCTCACCTCTGTAACGATGTCATCGCTTGGCCGCCTACATGTACCGGAAACTGTCTCGAATGCTGTCGCCTATTTTATGGCGAAAGAACCTTCTCTAAAATAAGAACGCGTGCGCGACGCGAATGGTGGCGTACCGCGCTCAGCGACTGAAACGCGGGATGGTGAACTTTTTTGTATCGCATGAAAGCGAGAGACTCTTGCGATGCATTGTGACTGCGTTCGACCGCTCGGCGATTGCTGAGCGGTTGCGCGATAAGCACAGGCCGCCATGCGGTTCCAGCATATCGCGTATCAGTCGCTGAGCACTGTATAAATTCTGGGAACGCGCGCGAGCATGAGCGATTACGCTGGAATACACGAAAGTCACGTATAATCTATAGCCGACGCGCTAGAGGCTCGCGGATCAGATTTCGACGACGACCGACGAATACGCTCGCCGCTATCTTTGTGCGTTGAGTGTCACTCAATTGTCTTCTTTTTTTCTTCTTTCTTTGGGGCAAGTTCGCCCAATAAAGAGTTAAATTCTTGACTCCCAGTTTGATACTTTTGGTACGCCGTGGTTCTTCGGCGTCAGGACAACGTGACAATACGAACATAGTGTTTCGTTCTAACGGTTATCCAATACAAACAGCACCACAAGAAACCTAAAAAGGTGCCATTTCCTGCTGTTTCCAATTGTCCGCATAAAAAATTTTTATTTTTCCTCTTGCGTATTACATATGTTTTACATCAGCGCTTTTGAGAACGCAACAACTCAATTCTTTACGCTTTAAAACTCCTTAATTTTGTTACATATTACCAGCGATTTTAGAAGCCCAGCTATATTTATATTTAGCGTCTTGCAAGAACCATTTGCTCGTAAATATCTGCAGTCCCCATCCTTGTGCACATGTTACTTTATATTGTCTCATTCATATTCACGCGCCGCTTGCACGCTTCTGTAAGTGTGGCTAAATTTATTTACGATGTATTTTTGTCTCGATTTTTTTCCTGTTCAAAGCCATTCGTTCTCATATTCATTGGAAAATTTCAGTCACGCAAGCGTAGAAAGTTCAATTGGTCTATTTTTGCGCGATACTATGTCGCGTGCTTGACTGTGCCCGCGAAAGGCAGGACAGGTTCTACTATACCGCAAATCCTCTGTCGCCGTGTCAACAAAAACAGCATCGTGCATGAACCGCATCACCATGAACCTGGACGCGTTATAACATCCTGTCGGTAACACTCCGTCGTGAACGATGTATCAAAACCTCGGCGGAAAAAGAAACAAAGAAGAAAAAATAAAACATGCTACCGCTTTGACTCCTCCCCAAGAGAGCTATTTCACAGCTATTCGAGAGCTATTTCAGAGGTGACATGCTAGATACATGCTAGAGGTGACATACGGCAGGTATAGAACACACTGTCCCCGCAAAAGTTAACACTACACTGACACGTGTACTTGTTTATCTTATTAGGGCGACAGCGTTTCACCGCCTAACAAATGCTATATCGCTCAGCGCAGGACGCGCCTGCATGTATCGGACGTATCTCGAATGTTATCAATGGTTCTATCCGCTGTCTGTTGTCGCCGAACCTTGTGTAATCTGATTGCATGTATGCGCGACGCGAATCGCGTGTAGTACTTTCTGGAAGACAGGCGGGCACCAGCGATTACTCTGGAACCT